>NW_028327411.1:0-44114 GCF_031878675.1 Megascapheus bottae | reverse complement strand
TATTCGATGACTTCACACACCTCCATTCTCTGACTTCACACACCTCCATTCTATGAGTTCACACACCTCCATTTGTGACTCTACACACCACCTTTTTGACTTCAGAAACCTCCATTCTGTAATTTCACACACCTCCATTCTGTGACTTTACAAAACTTTATTGTTTGACTTCACACACCTCCATTCTGACTTCACACAGCCTCCATTCTGACTTCACAAACATCAAATCTGTGACTTCACACACCTCCATTCTATGACTTCACACACCTCCATTCTATGACTTCACACACTTCCATTCTATGACTTCACAAACCTCCATTCTGACTTCACACACCTCCATTCTGACTTCACAAACATCAATTCTGTGACTTCACACACCTCCATTCTATGACTTCACACACTTCCATTCTATGACCACACACACCTCCATTCTGTGACTTCACACACCTCCATTCTGAGTTCACACACCCTCCATTCTGTGACTTCACACACCTCCAATCTGACTTCAAACAGCTCCATTCTGTGACTTCACACACCTCCATTCCATGACTTCACACACCTCCATTCTGACTTCACACACCTCCATTCTATGACTTCACACAACTCCATTCTGACTTCATACACCTCCATTCTTTGACTTCACACACCTCCATTCAATGATTTCCCACACCTCCATTCGATGACTTCACACACCTCCATTCTCTGACTTCACACCCCTCCCATTCTATGAGTTCACACACCTCCATTTGTGACTCTACACACCACCTTTTTGACTTCAGAAACCTCCATTCTGTAATTTCACACACCTCCATTCTGTGACTTCACAAACTTTATTGTTTGACTTCACACACCTCCATTCTGACTTCACACACCTCATTCTATGAGTTCACACACCTCCATTCTGACTTCACACACCTCCATTCTGACTTCACAAACATCAATTCTGTGACTTCACACACCTCCATTCTATGACTTCACACACCTCCATTCTATGACTTCACACACCTCCATTCTATGACTTACCCAAACCTCCATTCTGACTTCACACACCTCCATTCTGACTTCACAAACATCAATTCTGTGACTTCAAACACCTCCATTCTATGACTTCACACACCTCCATTCTATGACTTCACACACCTCCATTCTATGAATTCACACACTTCCATTCTTTGACTTCACACACCTCCATTCTTTGACTTCATACACCTCCACTGTGAGTTCACACACCTCCATTCTATGACTTCACACACCTCCATTCTGACTTCACACAGCTCCATTCTATGACTTCACACACCTCCATTCTATGACTTCACACACCTCCATTCTATGACTGCACACACCTCCATTCTATGACTTCACACACCTCCACTTGTATGACTTCACAAACGTCCATTCTGACTTCACACATCTCCATTCTGACTTCACAAACATCAATTCTGTTTCTTCACACACGTCCACTCTATGACTTCACACACCTCCATTCTATGACTTCACACACCTCCATTCTGTGACTTCACACTATTCAGTTCTGTGACTTCATACACCTACATAATGACTTCACAACACCTCCATTCTATGACTTCACACACCTCCATTCTATGACTTCACACACCTCCATACTGTGACTTCACACACCTCCATTCTGTGACTTCACACACCTCCAATCTGACTTCACACAGCTCCATTCTGTGACTTCACACAACTCCATTCTGTGACTTCACACACCTCCATTCTATGACATCACAAACCTCCATTCTGACTTCACACACCTCTATTCCGACTTCACAAACATCAATTCTGTGACTTCACACAGCTCCATTCTTTGACTTCACACACCTCCATTGTGAGTTCACACACCTCCATTCTGACTTCACACACCTCCATTCTGTGACTTCACACACCTCATTCTATGACATCACAAACCTCCATTCTGACTTTACACACCTCTATTCCGACTTCACAAACATCAATTCTGTGACTTCACACACCTCCATTCTGTGACTTCACACACCTCCATTCAGTGACTTCACACACCTCCATTTCTATGACTTCACACACCTCCAATCTATGAATTCACACATCTCCATTCTGTGACTTCACACAACTCCATTCTATGACTTCCCACACCTCCATTCTGGGACTTCACACACCTCCATTCTGAGTTCACACACCTCCGTTCTGTGACTTAACACACCCTTCATTCCGTGACTTCACACACCTTCATTCTATGACTTCACACACCTCCATTCTATGACTTCACACACCTCCATTCTGTGACTTCACACACCTCTATTGTGAGTTCACACACCTCCATTCTGTGACTTCACACACCTCCATTCTGTGACTTCACACACCTCCATTCTGTGACTTCACACACCTCCATCTCTGTGACTTCACACACCTCCATTCTGTGACTTCACACACCTACATACGGTGACTTCACACACCTCCATTCTATGACTTCACACACTTCCGTTCTTTGACTTCACACACCTCCATTCTTTGACTTCACACACCTCCATTGTGAGTTCACACACCTCCATTCTATGACTTCACGACACCTCCATTCTGACTTCACAGAGCTCCATTCTATGACTCACACACCTCCATTCTATGACTTCACACACCTCCATTCTGCCTTCACACACCTTAATTTGACTTCACAAACATCAATTCTGTGACTTCACACACCTCCACTCTTTAACTTCACACACCTCCATTGTGAGTTCACACAACTCCATTTTGACCTCACACACCTCCATTCTGTGACTTCACACACCTCTATTCTATGACTTCACACACATCCATTCTATGACTTCACACACCTCGATTCTATGACTTCACAAACCTCCATTCTGCCTTCACACCACCTCCATTCTGGCTTCACAAACATCAATTCTGTGACTTCACACACCTCCATTCTATGACTTCACACACCTCCCTTCTATGACTTCACACACCTCCATTCTGTGACTTCACACACCTCAATTCTGTGACTTCACACACCTACATTTTGACTTCACACACCTCCATTCTATGACTTCACACACCTCCATTCTATGACCACACACACCTCCATTCTGTGACTTCACACACCTCCATTCTGAGTTCACACACCTCATTCTGTGACTTCACACACCTCCAATCTGACTCAAACAGCTCCATTCTGTGACTTCTCACACCTCCATTCTATGACTTCACACACCTCCATTCTGACTTCACACACCTCCATTCTATGACTTCACACAACTCCATTCTGACTTCATACACCTCCATTCTTTGACTTCACACACCTCCATTCAATGATTTCCCACACCTCCATTCGATGACTTCACACACCTCCATTCTCTGACTTCACACACCTCCATTCTATGAGTTCACACACCTCCATTGTGACTCTACAAACCACCTTTTTGACTTCAGAAACCTCATTCTGTAATTTCACACACCTCCATTCTGACTTCACACACCTCCATTCTATGAGTTCACACACCTCATTCTGACTCACACACCTCCATTCTGACTTCACAACATCAATTCTGTGACTTCACACACCTCCATTCTATGACTTCACACACCTCCATTCTATGACTTCACACACCTCCATTCTATGACTTACCAAACCTCCATTCTGACTTCACACTCCTCCATTCTGACTTCACAAACATCAATTCTGTGACTTCAAACACCTCCATTCTATGACTTCACACACCTCCATTCTATGACTTCACACACCTCCATTCTATGAATTCACACACTTCCATTCTTTGACTTCACACACCTCCATTCTTTGACTTCATACACCTCCACTGTGAGTTCACACACCTCCATTCTATGACTTCACACACCTCCATTCTGACTTCACACAGCTCCATTCTATGACTTCACACACCTCCATTCTATGACTTCACATAACTCCATTCTGACTTCACACACCTCCATTCTTTGACTTCACACACCTCCATTGTGAGTTCACACACCTTCCTTCTGACTTCACAAACATCAACTCTGTGACTTCACACACCTCCATTCTATGACTGCACACACCTCCATTCTATGACTTCACACACCTCCATTCTATGACTTCACAAACGTCCATTCTGACTTCACACATCTCCATTCTGACTTCACAAACAACAATTCTGTTTCTTCACACACGTCCACTCTATGACTTCACACACCTCCATTCTATGACTTCACACACCTCCATTCTGTGACTTCACACTATTCAATTCTGTGACTTCATACACCTACATTATGACTTCACACACCTCCATTCTATGACTTCACACACCTCCATTCTATGACTTCACACACCTCCATACTGTGACTTCACACACCTCCATTCTGTGACTTCACACACCCTCCAATCTGACTTCACACAGCTCCATTCTGTGACTTCACACAACTCCATTCTGTGACTTCACACACCTCCATTCTATGACATCACAACCTCCATTCTGACTTCACACACCTCTATTCCGACTTCACAAACATCAATTCTGTGACTTCACACAGCCCCATTCTTTGACTTCACCACCTCCATTGTGAGTTCACACACCTCCATTCTGACTTCACACACCTCCATTCTGTGACTTCACACACCTCCATTCTATGACATCACAAACTCCATTCTGACTTCACACACCTCTATTCCGACTTCCCAAACATCAATTCTGTGACTTCACACACCTCCATTCTGTGACTTCACACACCTCCATTCAGTGACTTCACACCACCCTCCATTCTATGACTTCACACACCTCCAATCTATGAATTCACACATCTCCATTCTGTGACTTCACACAACTCCATTCTATGACTTCCCACACTCCATTCTGGTACTTCACACACCTCCATTCTGAGTTCACACACCTCCGTTCTGTGACTTCACACACCTTCATTCCGTGACTTCACACACCTTCATTCTATGACTTCACACACCTCCATTCTATGACTTCACACACCTCCATTCTGTGACTTCACACACCTCTATTGTGAGTTCACACACCTCCATTCTGTGACTTCACACCCCATTCTGTGACTTCACACACCTCCATTCTGTGACTTCACACACCTCCATTCTGTGACTTCACACACCTCTCATTCTGTGACTTCACGCACCTACATACGGTGACTTCACACACCTCCATTCTATGACTTCACACACCTCCATTCTGACTTCACAGATCTCCATTCTATGACTTCACACACCTCCATTCTATGACTTAACACACCTCCATTCTGACTTCACATACCTTAATTTTGACTTACACAAACATCAATTCTGTGACTTCACACACCTCCACTCTTTAACTTCACACACCTCCATTGTGAGTTCACACACCTCCATTTTGACCTCACACACCTCCATTCTGTGACTTCACACACCTCTATTCTATGACTTCACACACATCCATTCTATGACTTCACACACCTCGATTCTATGACTTCACAAACCTCCATTTTGCCTTCACACCACCTCCATTCTGACTTCACAAACATCAATTCTGTGACTTCACACACCTCCATTCTATGACTTCACACACCTCCCTTCTATGACTTCACACACCTCCATTCTGTGACTTCACACACCTCAATTCTGTGACTTCACACACCTCCATTTTGACTTCACACACCTCCATTCTATGACTTCACACACCTCCATTCTATGACCACACACACCTCCATTCTGTGACTTCACACACCTCCATTCTGAGTTCACACACCTCCATTCTGTGACTTCACACACCTCCAATCTGACTTCAAACACGCTCCATTCTCTGACTTCTCACACCTCCCATTCTATGACTTCACACACCTCCATTCTGACTTCACACACCTCCATTCTATGACTTCACACAACTCCATTCTGACTTCATACACCTCCATTCTTTGACTTCACACACCTCCATTCAATGATTTCCCACACCTCCATTCGATGACTTCACACACCTCCATTCTCTGACTTCACACACCTCCATTCTATGAGTTCACACACCTCCATTTGTGACTCTACAAACCACCTTTTTGACTTCAGAAACCTCCATTCTGTAATTTCACACACCTCCATTCTGACTTCACACACCTCCATTCTATGAGTTCACACACCTCCATTCTGACTTCACACACCTCCATTCTGACTTCACAAACATCAATTCTGTGACTTCACACACCTCCATTCTATGACTTCACACACCTCCATTCTATGACTTCACACACCTCCATTCTATGACTTACCAAACCTCCATTCTGACTTCACACACCTCCATTCTGACTTCACAAACATCAATTCTGTGACTTCAAACACCTCCGATTCTATGACTTCACACACCTCCATTCTATGACTTCACACCTAACTCCATTCTATGAATTTCACACACTTCCATTCTTTGACTTCACACACCTCCATTCTTTGACTTCATACACCTCCACTGTGAGTTCACACACCTCCATTCTATGACTTCACACACCTCCATCTGACTTCACACAGCTCCATTCTATGACTTCACACACCTCCATTCTATGACTTCACATACCTCCATTCTGACTTCACACACCTCCATTCTCTTGACTTCACACACCTCCATTGTGAGTTCACACACCTTCCTTCTGACTTCACAAACATCAACTCTGTGACTTCGACACACCTCCATTCTATGACTGCACACACCTCCATTCTATGACTTCACACACCTCCATTCTATGACTTCACAAACGTCCATTCTGACTTCACACATCTCCATTCTGACTTCACAAACATCAATTCTGTTTCTTCACACACGTCCACTCTATGACTTCACACACCTCCATTCTATGACTTCACACACCTCCATTCTGTGACTTCACACTATTCAATTCTGTGACTTCATACACCTACATTATGACTTCACACACCTCCATTCTATGACTTCACACACCTCCATTCTATGACTTCACACACCTCCATACTGTGACTTCACACACCTCCATTCTGTGACTTCACACACCTCCAATCTGACTTCACACAGCTCCATTCTGTGACTTCACACAACTCCATTCTGTGACTTCACACACCTCCATTCTATGACATCACAAACCTCCATTCTGACTTCACACACCTCTATTCCGACTTCACAAACATCAATTCTGTGACTTCACACAGCCCCATTCTTTGACTTCACACACCTCCATTGTGAGTTCACACACCTCCATTCTGACTTCACACACCTCCATTCTGTGACTTCACACACCTCCATTCTATGACATCACAAACCTCCATTCTGACTTCACACACCTCTATTCCGACTTCCCAAACATCAATTCTGTGACTTCACACACCTCCATTCTGTGACTTCACACACCTCCATTCAGTGACTTCACACACCTCCATTCTATGACTTCACACACCTCCAATCTATGAATTCACACATCTCCATTCTGTGACTTCACACAACTCCATTCTATGACTTCCCACACCTCCATTCTGGTACTTCACACACCTCCATTCTGAGTTCACACACCCTCCGTTCTGTGACTTCACACACACCTTCATTCCGTGACTTCACACCACCTTCATTCTATGACTTCACACACCTCCATTCTATGACTTCACACACCTCCATTCTGTGACTTCACACACCTCTATTGTGAGTTCACACACCTCCATTCTGTGACTTCACACACCTCCATTCTGTGACTTCACACACCTCCATTCTGTGACTTCACACACCTTCCATTCTGTGACTTCACACACCTCCATTCTGTGACTTCACGCACCTACATACGGTGACTTCACACACCTCCATTCTATGACTTCACACACCTCCATTCTGACTTCACAGATCTCCATTCTATGACTTCAACACACCTCCATTCTATGACTTAACACACCTCCATTCTGACTTCACATACCTTAATTTTGACTTCACAAACATCAATTCTGTGACTTCACACACCTCCACTCTTAAACTTCACACACCTCCATTGTGAGTTCACACACCTCCATTTTGACCTCACACACCGTCCATTCTGTGACTTCACACACCTCTATTCTATGACTTCACACACATCCATTCTATGACTTCACACACCTCGATTCTATGACTTCACAAACCTCCATTCTGCCTTCACACCACCTCCATTCTGACTTCACAAACATCAATTCTGTGACTTCACACACCTCCATTCTATGACTTCACACACCTCCCTTCTATGACTTCACACACCTCCATTCTGTGACTTCACACACCTCAATTCTGTGACTTCACACACCTCCATTTTGACTTCACACACCTCCATTCTATGACTTCACACACCTCCATTCTATGACCACACACACCTCCATTCTGTGACTTCACACACCTCCATTCTGAGTTCACACACCTCCATTCTGTGACTTCACACACCTCCAATCTGACTTCAAACAGCTCCATTCTCTGACTTCTCACACACCTCCATTCTATGACTTCACACACCTCCATTCTGACTTCACACACCTCCATTCTATGACTTCACACAACTCCATTCTGACTTCATACACCTCCATTCTTTGACTTCACACACCTCCATTCAATGATTTCCCACACCTCCATTCGATGACTTCACACACCTCCATTCTCTGACTTCACACACCTCCATTCTATGAGTTCACACACCTCCATTTGTGACTCTACACACACCACCTTTTGACTTCAGAAACCTCCATTCTGTAATTTCACACACCTCCATTCTGTGACTTCACAAAACTTTTATTGTTTGACTTCACACACCTCCATTCTGACTTCACACACATCCATTCTGACTTCACAAACATCAATTCTGTGACTTCACACACCTCCATTCTATGACTTCACACACCTCCATTCTATGACTTCACACACCTCCATTCTATGACTTCACAAACCTCCATTCTGACTTCACACACCTCCATTCTGACTTCACAAACATCAATTCTGTGACTTCAAACACCTCCATTTTATGACTTCACACACCTCCATTCTATGACTTCACACACCTCCATTCTATGAATTCACACACTTCCATTCTTTGACTTCACACACCTCCATTCTTTGACTTCATACACCTCCACTGTGAGTTCACACACCTCCATTCTATGACTTCACACACCTCCATTCTGACTTCACACAGCTCCATTCTATGACTTCACACACCTCCATTCTATGACTTCACATACCTGCATTCTGACTTCACACACCTCCATTCTTTGACTTCACACACCTCCATTGTGAGTTCACACACCTTCCTTCTGACTTCACAAACATCAACTCTGTGACTTCACACACCTCCATTCTATGACTGCACACACCTCCATTCTATGACTTCACACACCTCCATTCTATGACTTCACAAACCTCCATTCTGACTTCACACACCTCCATTCTGACTTCACAAACATCAATTCTGTTACTTCACACAAGTCCACTCTATGACTTCACACACCTCCATTCTATGACTTCACACACCTCCATTCTGTGACTTCACACTATTCAATTCTGTGACTTCATACACCTACATTATGACTTCACACACCTCCATTCTATGACTTCACACACCTCCATTCTGTGACTTCACACACCTATATTCTGTGACTTCACACACCTCCAATCTGACTTCACACAGCTCCATTATATGACTTCACACACCTCCATTCTGTGACTTCACACACCTCCATTCTATGACATCACAAACCTCCATTCTGACTTCACACACCTCTATTCCGACTTCACAAACATCAATTCTGTGACTTCACACACCTCCATTCTATGACTTCACACACCTCCATTCTATGACTTCACAGACCTCCATTCTATGCCTTCACACACTTCCATTCTTTGACTTCACACACCTCCATTCTTTGACTTCACACACCCTCCATTGTGAGTTCACACACCTCCATTCTATTACTTCACACACCTCCATTCTGACTTCACACAGCTCCATTCTATGACTTCACACACCTCCATTCTATGACTTCACACACCTCCATTCTGACTTCACACACCTCCATTCTGACTTCACAAACATCAATTCTGTGACTCCACGCACCTCCATTCTTTGACTTCACACACCTCCATTGTGAGTTCACACACCTCCATTCTGACTTCACAAACATCAATTCTGTGACTTCACACACCTCCATTCTTTGACTTCACACACCTCCATTCTATGACTTCACACACCCTCGATTCTATGACTTCACAAACCTCCATTCTGACTTCACACACCTCCATTCTGACTTCACAAACATCAATTCTGTGACTTCACACAATTCCATTTATGACTTACACACCTCCATTCTATGACTTCACACACCACCATTCTGTGACTTCACACACCTCAATTCTGTGACTTCACACACCTACATAATGACTTCACACACCTCCATTCAATGACTTCACACACCTCCATTCTGTGACTTCACACACCTCCATTCTGTGACTTCACACACCTCCATTCTGAGTTCACACACCTCCATTCTGTGATTTCACACACCTCAATTCTGTGACTTCAGACACCTTTATTGTTTGACTTCACACACCTCCATTTTTGACTTCACACACCTCCATTCCATGACTTCACACACCTCCATTCTATGAGTTCACACACCTCCATTCTATGAGTTCACACACCTCCATTCTATGACTTCACATACCTCCATTCTATGACTTCGCAAACCTCCATTCTATGACTTCACACACCTCCATTCTATGACTTCACAAACCTCCATTCTGACTTCACACACCTCCATTCTGACTTCACAAACATCAATTCTGTGACTTCACACACCTCCATTCTATGACTTCACACACTTCCATTCTATGACCACACACACCTCCATTCTGTGACTTCACACACCTCCATTCTGAGTTCACACACCTCCATTCTGTGACTTCACACACCTCCATTCTTTGACTTCACACACCTCCATTGTGAGTTCACACACCTCCATTCTGTGACTTCACACACCTCCATTCTGTGACTTCACACACCTCCATTCTGTGACTTCACACACCTCCATTCTGTGACTTCACACACCTCCATTCTATGAATTCACACATCTCCATTCTGTGACTTCACACAACTCCATTCTATGACTTCACACACCTCCATTCTGGGACTTCACACACCTCCATTCTGAGTTCACACACCTCCATTCTGTGACTTAACACTCCTTCATTCTGTGATTTCACACACCTTCATTCTATGACTTCACACACCTCATTCTATGACTTCACACACCTCCATTCTGACTTCACAAACATTAATTCTGTGACTTCACACACTTCCATTCTTTGACTTCACACACCTCCATTCTGTGACTTCACACACCACCATTGTTTGACTTCACACACCTGCATTTCTGGACTTCACACACCTCATTCCATGACTTCACACATCTCCATTTTATGAGTTCGCACACCTCCATTTTGACGTCACACACCTCCATTCTATGACTTCACACACCTTCATTCTACTTCAGAAACATCCATTCTATGACTTTACAACACCTCCATTCTATGACTTCACACACCTCCATTCTATGAATTCACACATCTCCATTCTGTGACTTCACAAAACTCCATTCTAGGACTTCCCACACCTCCATTCTGAGATTTCACACACCTCCATTCTGAGTTCACACACCTCCGTTATGTGACTTAACACACCTTCATTCCGTGACTTCACACACCTTCATTCTATGACTTCACAGACCTCCATTCTATGACTTCACACACGTCCATTCTGTGACTTCACACACCACCATTGTGAGTTCACACACCTCCATTCTGTGACTTCACACACCTCCATTATGTCACTTCACACACCTCCATTCTGTGACTTCACACACCTCCATTCTGTGACTTCACACACCTCCATTCTGTGACTTCACACATCTCCATTCTATGACTTCACACACCTACATACGGTGACATCACACACCTCCATTCTATGACTTCACACACTTCCATTCTTTGACTTCACACACCTCCATTCTTTGATTTCACACACCTCCATTGTGAGTTCACACACCTCCATTCTATGACTTCACACACCTCCATTTTGACTGCACAGAGCTCCATTCTATGACTTCACACACCTCCATTCTATGACTTCACACACCTCCATTCTGACTTCACACACCTCCATTCTGACTTCACAAACATCAATTCTGTGACTTCACACACCTCGATTCTATGACTTCACAAACCTCCATTCTGACTTCACACACCTCCATTCTGACTTCACAAACATCAATTCTGTGACTTCACACAATTCCATTTATGACTTTACACACCTCCATTCTATGACTTCACACACCACCATTCTGTGACTTCACACACCTCAATTCTGTGACTTCACACACCTACATAATGACTTCACACACCTCCATTCAATGACTTCACACACCT
The DNA here is from genome assembly GCF_031878675.1 of Megascapheus bottae. NCBI lineage: Eukaryota > Metazoa > Chordata > Mammalia > Rodentia > Geomyidae > Megascapheus > Megascapheus bottae. The sequence continues at coordinate 31,698 of NW_028327411.1, read as the reverse complement.
CCATTCTGTGACTTCACACACCTCCATTCTGTGACTTCACACACCTCCATTCTGAGTTCACACACCTCCATTCTGTGATTTCACACACCTCAATTCTGTGACTTCAGACACCTTTATTGTTTGACTTCACACACCTCCATTTTTGACTTCACACACCTCCATTCCATGACTTCACACACCTCCATTCTATGAGTTCACACACCTCCATTCTATGAGTTCACACACCTCCATTCTATGACTTCACATACCTCCATTCTATGACTTCGCAAACCTCCATTCTATGACTTCACACACCTCCATTCTATGACTTCACAAACCTCCATTCTGACTTCACACACCTCCATTCTGACTTCACAAACATCAATTCTGTGACTTCACACACCTCCATTCTATGACTTCACACACTTCCATTCTATGACCACACACACCTCCATTCTGTGACTTCACACACCTCCATTCTGAGTTCACACACCTCCATTCTGTGACTTCACACACCTCCATTCTTTGACTTCACACACCTCCATTGTGAGTTCACACACCTCCATTCTGTGACTTCACACACCTCCATTCTGTGACTTCACACACCTCCATTCTGTGACTTCACACACCTCCATTCTATGAATTCACACATCTCCATTCTGTGACTTCACACAACTCCATTCTATGACTTCACACACCTCCATTCTGGGACTTCACACACCTCCATTCTGAGTTCACACACCTCCATTCTGTGACTTAACACTCCTTCATTCTGTGATTTCGCACACCTTCATTCTATGACTTCACACACCTCCATTCTATGACTTCACACACCTCCATTCTGACTTCACAAACATTAATTCTGTGACTTCACACACTTCCATTCTTTGACTTCACACACCTCCATTCTGTGACTTCACACACCACCATTGTTTGACTTCACACACCTGCATTTCTGGACTTCACACACCTCCATTCCATGACTTCACACATCTCCATTTTATGAGTTCGCACACCTCCATTTTGACGTCACACACCTCCATTCTATGACTTCACACACCTTCATTCTACTTCAGAAACATCCATTCTATGACTTCACACACCTCCATTCTATGACTTCACACACCTCCATTCTATGAATTCACACATCTCCATTCTGTGACTTCACAAAACTCCATTCTAGGACTTCCCACACCTCCATTCTGAGATTTCACACACCTCCATTCTGAGTTCACACACCTCCGTTATGTGACTTAACACACCTTCATTCCGTGACTTCACACACCTTCATTCTATGACTTCACAGACCTCCATTCTATGACTTCACACACGTCCATTCTGTGACTTCACACACCACCATTGTGAGTTCACACACCTCCATTCTGTGACTTCACACACCTCCATTCTGTCACTTCACACACCTCCATTCTGTGACTTCACACACCTCCATTCTGTGACTTCACACACCTCCATTCTGTGACTTCACACACCTCCATTCTATGACTTCACACACCTACATACGGTGACATCACACACCTCCATTCTATGACTTCACACACTTCCATTCTTTGACTTCACACACCTCCATTCTTTGATTTCACACACCTCCATTGTGAGTTCACACACCTCCATTCTATGACTTCACACACCTCCATTTTGACTGTACAGAGCTCCATTCTATGACTTCACACACCTCCATTCTATGACTTCACACACCTCCATTCTGACTTCACACACCTCCATTCTGACTTCACAAACATCAATTCTGTGACTTCACACACCTCCATTCTATGACTTCACAGACCTCCATTCTCTGACTTCACACACCTCCATTGTGAGTTCACACACCTCCATTCTATGACTTCACACACCTCCATTCTGACTTCACACATGTCCATTCTGACTTCACACACCTCCATTCTGTGCCTTTACACACCTCCATCCTATGACTTAACACACCTTCATTCTTACTTCACAAACATCCATTCTATGACTTCACACACCTCCATTCTATGACTTCACACACCTCCATTCTATGACTTCACACACCTCCATTCTGTGACTTCACACACCACCATTGTGAGTTCACACACCTCCATTCTGTGACTTCACACACCTCCATTCTATGACTTCCCACACCTCCATTCTGTGACTTCACACACCTCCATTCTGTGACTTCACACACCTCCATTCTGAGTTCACCCACCTCCATTCTGTGACTTCACACACCTCAATTCTGGCTTCACACACCTCCATTCTATGACTTCACACACTTCCATTCTCTGACTTCGCACACCTCCATTCTTTGACTTCACACACCTCCATTGTGAGTTCACGCACCTCCATTCTGTGACTTCACACACCTCCATTCTGTGACTTCACACACCTCCATTCAGTGACTGCACACACCTCCATTCTATGACTTCACACACCTCCAATCTTTGAATTCACACATCTCCATTCTGTGACTTCACACAACTCCATTCTATGACTTCCCACACCTCCATTCTGGGACTTCACACACCTCCATTCTGAGTTCACACACCTCCTTTCTGTGACTTAACACACCTTCATTCCGTGACTTCACACACCTTCATTCTATGACTTCACGCACCTCCATTCTATGAATTCACACACCTCCATTCTGTGACTTCACACACCTCTATTGTGAGTTCACACACCTCCATTCTGTGACTTCACACACCTCCATTCTGTGACTTCACACACCTCCATTCTGTGACTTCACACACCTCCATTCTGTGACTTCACACACCTACATACGGTGACTTCACACACCTCCATTCTATGACTTCACACACTTCCATTCTTTGACTTCACACACCTCCATTCTTTGACTTCACACACCTCCATTGTGAGTTCACACACCTGCATTCTATGACTTCACACACCTCCATTCTGACTTCACAGAGCTCCATTCTATGACTTCACACACCTCCATTCTATGTCTTCACACACCTCCATTCTGACTTCACACACCTCCATTTTGACTTCACAAACATCAATTCTGTGACTTCACACACCTCCACTCTTTAAATTCACACACCTCCATTGTGAGTTCACACACCTCCATTCTGACTTCACACACCTCCATTCTGTGACTTCACACACCTCTATTCTATGAGTTCACACACATCCATTCTATGACTTCACACACCTCGATTCTATGACTTCACAAACCTCCATTCTGCCTTCACACCACCTCCATTCTGACTTCACAAACATCAATTCTGTGACTTCACACACCTCCATTCTATGACTTCACACACCTCCATTCTATGACTTCACACACCTCCATTCTGTGACTTCACACACCTCAATTCTGTGACTTCACACACCTACATTTTGACTTCACACACCTCCATTCTATGACTTCACACACCTCCATTCTATGACCACACACACCTCCATTCTGTGACTTCACACACCTCCATTCTGAGTTCACACACCTCCATTCTGTGTCTTCACACACCTCCAATCTGACTTCAAACAGCTCCATTCTGTGACTTCACACACCTCCATTCTATGACTTCACACACCTCCATTCTGACTTCACACACCTCCATTCTATGACTTCACACAACTCCATTCTGACTTCATACACCTCCATTCTTTGACTTCACACACCTCCATTCAATGATTTCCCACACCTCCATTCGATGACTTCACACACCTCCATTCTCTGACTTCACACACCTCCATTCTATGAGTTCACACACCTCCATTTGTGACTCTACACACCACCTTTTTGACTTCAGAAACCTCCATTCTGTAATTTCACACACCTCCATTCTGTGACTTTACAAAACTTTATTGTTTGACTTCACACACCTCCATTCTGACTTCACACACCTCCATTCTGACTTCACAAACATCAAATCTGTGACTTCACACACCTCCATTCTATGACTTCACACACCTCCATTCTATGACTTCACACACTTCCATTCTATGACTTCACAAACCTCCATTCTGACTTCACACACCTCCATTCTGACTTCACAAACATCAATTCTGTGACTTCACACACCTCCATTCTATGACTTCACACACTTCCATTCTATGACCACACACACCTCCATTCTGTGACTTCACACACCTCCATTCTGAGTTCACACACCTCCATTCTGTAACTTCACACACCTCCAATCTGACTTCAAACAGCTCCATTCTGTGACTTCACACACCTCCATTCCATGACTTCACACACCTCCATTCTGACTTCACACACCTCCATTCTATGACTTCACACAACTCCATTCTGACTTCATACACCTCCATTCTTTGACTTCACACACCTCCATTCAATGATTTCCCACACCTCCATTCGATGACTTCACACACCTCCATTCTCTGACTTCACACCCCTCCATTCTATGAGTTCACACACCTCCATTTGTGACTCTACACACCACCGTTTTGACTTCAGAAACCTCCATTCTGTAATTTCACACACCTCCATTCTGTGACTTCACAAAACTTTATTGTTTGACTTCACACACCTCCATTCTGACTTCACACACCTCCATTCTATGAGTTCACACACCTCCATTCTGACTTCACACACCTCCATTCTGACTTCACAAACATCAATTCTGTGACTTCACACACCTCCATTCTATGACTTCACACACCTCCATTCTATGACTTCACACACCTCCATTCTATGACTTACCAAACCTCCATTCTGACTTCACACACCTCCATTCTGACTTCACAAACATCAATTCTGTGACTTCAAACACCTCCATTCTATGACTTCACACACCTCCATTCTATGACTTCACACACCTCCATTCTATGAATTCACACACTTCCATTCTTTGACTTCACACACCTCCATTCTTTGACTTCATACACCTCCACTGTGAGTTCACACACCTCCATTCTATGACTTCACACACCTCCATTCTGACTTCACACAGCTCCATTCTATGACTTCACACACCTCCATTCTATGACTTCACATACCTCCATTCTGACTTCACACACCTCCATTCTTTGACTTCACACACCTCCATTGTGAGTTCACACACCTTCCTTCTGACTTCACAAACATCAACTCTGTGACTTCACACACCTCCATTCTATGACTGCACACACCTCCATTCTATGACTTCACACACCTCCATTGTATGACTTCACAAATGTCCATTCTGACTTCACACATCTCCATTCTGACTTCACAAACATCAATTCTGTTTCTTCACACACGTCCACTCTATGACTTCACACACCTCCATTCTATGACTTCACACACCTCCATTCTGTGACTTCACACTATTCAGTTCTGTGACTTCATACACCTACATTATGACTTCACACACCTCCATTCTATGACTTCACACACCTCCATTCTATGACTTCACACACCTCCATACTGTGACTTCACACACCTCCATTCTGTGACTTCACACACCTCCAATCTGACTTCACACAGCTCCATTCTGTGACTTCACACAACTCCATTCTGTGACTTCACACACCTCCATTCTATGACATCACAAACCTCCATTCTGACTTCACACACCTCTATTCCGACTTCACAAACATCAATTCTGTGACTTCACACAGCTCCATTCTTTGACTTCACACACCTCCATTGTGAGTTCACACACCTCCATTCTGACTTCACACACCTCCATTCTGTGACTTCACACACCTCCATTCTATGACATCACAAACCTCCATTCTGACTTTACACACCTCTATTCCGACTTCACAAACATCAATTCTATGACTTCACACACCTCCATTCTGTGACTTCACACACCTCCATTCAGTGACTTCACACACCTCCATTCTATGACTTCACACACCTCCAATCTATGAATTCACACATCTCCATTCTGTGACTTCACACAACTCCATTCTATGACTTCCCACACCTCCATTCTGGGACTTCACACACCTCCATTCTGAGTTCACACACCTCCGTTCTGTGACTTAACACACCTTCATTCCGTGACTTCACACACCTTCATTCTATGACTTCACACACCTCCATTCTATGACGTCACACACCTCCATTCTGTGACTTCACACACCTCTATTGTGAGTTCACACACCTCCATTCTGTGACTTCACACACCTCCATTCTGTGACTTCACACACCTCCAATCTGTGACTTCACACACCTCCATTCTGTGACTTCACACACCTACATACGGTGACTTCACACACCTCCATTCTATGACTTCACACACTTCCGTTCTTTGACTTCACACACCTCCATTCTTTGACTTCACACACCTCCATTGTGAGTTCACACACCTCCATTCTATGACTTCACACACCTCCATTCTGACTTCACAGAGCTCCATTCTATGACTTCACACACCTCCATTCTATGACTTCACACACCTCCATTCTGCCTTCACACACCTTAATTTTGACTTCACAAACATCAATTCAGTGACTTCACACACCTCCACTCTTTAACTTCACACACCTCCATTGTGAGTTCACACACCTCCATTTTGACCTCACACACCTCCATTCTGTGACTTCACACACCTCTATTCTATGACTTCACACACATCCATTCTATGACTTCACACACCTCGATTCTATGACTTCACAAACCTCCATTCTGCCTTCACACCACCTCCATTCTGGCTTCACAAACATCAATTCTGTGACTTCACACACCTCCATTCTATGACTTCACACACCTCCCTTCTATGACTTCACACACCTCCATTCTGTGACTTCACACACCTCAATTCTGTGACTTCACACACCTACATTTTGACTTCACACACCTCCATTCTATGACTTCACACACCTCCATTCTATGACCACACACACCTCCATTCTGTGACTTCACACACCTCCATTCTGAGTTCACACACCTCCATTCTGTGACTTCACACACCTCCAATCTGACTTCAAACAGCTCCATTCTGTGACTTCTCACACCTCCATTCTATGACTTCACACACCTCCATTCTGACTTCACACACCTCCATTCTATGACTTCACACAACTCCATTCTGACTTCATACACCTCCATTCTTTGACTTCACACACCTCCATTCAATGATTTCCCACACCTCCATTCGATGACTTCACACACCTCCATTCTCTGACTTCACACACCTCCATTCTATGAGTTCACACACCTCCATTTGTGACTCTACAAACCACCTTTTTGACTTCAGAAACCTCCATTCTGTAATTTCACACACCTCCATTCTGACTTCACACACCTCCATTCTATGAGTTCACACACCTCCATTCTGACTTCACACACCTCCATTCTGACTTCACAAACATCAATTCTGTGACTTCACACACCTCCATTCTATGACTTCACACACCTCCATTCTATGACTTCACACACCTCCATTCTATGACTTACCAAACCTCCATTCTGACTTCACACACCTCCATTCTGACTTCACAAACATCAATTCTGTGACTTCAAACACCTCCATTCTATGACTTCACACACCTCCATTCTATGACTTCACACACCTCCATTCTATGAATTCACACACTTCCATTCTTTGACTTCACACACCTCCATTCTTTGACTTCATACACCTCCACTGTGAGTTCACACACCTCCATTCTATGACTTCACACACCTCCATTCTGACTTCACACAGCTCCATTCTATGACTTCACACACCTCCATTCTATGACTTCACATACCTCCATTCTGACTTCACACACCTCCATTCTTTGACTTCACACACCTCCATTGTGAGTTCACACACCTTCCTTCTGACTTCACAAACATCAACTCTGTGACTTCACACACCTCCATTCTATGACTGCACACACCTCCATTCTATGACTTCACACACCTCCATTCTATGACTTCACAAACGTCCATTCTGACTTCACACATCTCCATTCTGACTTCACAAACATCAATTCTGTTTCTTCACACACGTCCACTCTATGACTTCACACACCTCCATTCTATGACTTCACACACCTCCATTCTGTGACTTCACACTATTCAATTCTGTGACTTCATACACCTACATTATGACTTCACACACCTCCATTCTATGACTTCACACACCTCCATTCTATGACTTCACACACCTCCATACTGTGACTTCACACACCTCCATTCTGTGACTTCACACACCTCCAATCTGACTTCACACAGCTCCATTCTGTGACTTCACACAACTCCATTCTGTGACTTCACACACCTCCATTCTATGACATCACAAACCTCCATTCTGACTTCACACACCTCTATTCCGACTTCACAAACATCAATTCTGTGACTTCACACAGCCCATTCTTTGACTTCACACACCTCCATTGTGAGTTCACACACCTCCATTCTGACTTCACACACCTCCATTCTGTGACTTCACACACCTCCATTCTATGACATCACAAACCTCCATTCTGACTTCACACACCTCTATTCCGACTTCCCAAACATCAATTCTGTGACTTCACACACCTCCATTCTGTGACTTCACACACCTCCATTCAGTGACTTCACACACCTCCATTCTATGACTTCACACACCTCCAATCTATGAATTCACACATCTCCATTCTGTGACTTCACACAACTCCATTCTATGACTTCCCACACCTCCATTCTGGTACTTCACACACCTCCATTCTGAGTTCACACACCTCCGTTCTGTGACTTAACACACCTTCATTCCGTGACTTCACACACCTTCATTCTATGACTTCACACATCTCCATTCTATGACTTCACACACCTCCATTCTGTGACTTCACACACCTCTATTGTGAGTTCACACACCTCCATTCTGTGACTTCACACACCTCCATTCTGTGACTTCACACACCTCCATTCTGTGACTTCACACACCTCCATTCTGTGACTTCACACACCTCCATTCTGTGACTTCACGCACCTACATACGGTGACTTCACACACCTCCATTCTTTGACTTCACACACCTCCATTGTGAGTTCACACACCTCCATTCTATGACTTCACACACCTCCATTCTGACTTCACAGATCTCCATTCTATGACTTCACACACCTCCATTCTATGACTTAACACACCTCCATTCTGACTTCACATACCTTAATTTTGACTTCACAAACATCAATTCTGTGACTTCACACACCTCCACTCTTAACTTCACACACCTCCATTGTGAGTTCACACACCTCCATTTTGACCTCACACACCTCCATTCTGTGACTTCACACACCTGTATTCTATGACTTCACACACATCCATTCTATGACTTCACACACCTCGATTCTATGACTTCACAAACCTCCATTCTGCCTTCACACCACCTCCATTCTGACTTCACAAACATCAATTCTGTGACTTCACACACCTCCATTCTATGACTTCACACACCTCCCTTCTATGACTTCACACACCTCCATTCTGTGACTTCACACACCTCAATTCTGTGACTTCACACACCTCCATTTTGACTTCACACACCTCCATTCTATGACTTCACACACCTCCATTCTATGACCACACACACCTCCATTCTGTGACTTCACACACCTCCATTCTGAGTTCACACACCTCCATTCTGTGACTTCACACACCTCCAATCTGACTTCAAACAGCTCCATTCTCTGACTTCTCACACCTCCATTCTATGACTTCACACACCTCCATTCTGACTTCACACACCTCCATTCTATGACTTCACACAACTCCATTCTGACTTCATACACCTCCATTCTTTGACTTCACACACCTCCATTCAATGATTTCCCACACCTCCATTCGATGACTTCACACACCTCCATTCTCTGACTTCACACACCTCCATTCTATGAGTTCACACACCTCCATTTGTGACTCTACACACCACCTTTTTGACTTCAGAAACCTCCATTCTGTAATTTCACACACCTCCATTCTGTGACTTCACAAAACTTTATTGTTTGACTTCACACACCTCCATTCGGACTTCACACACATCCATTCTGACTTCACAAACATCAATTCTGTGACTTCACACACCTCCATTCTATGACTTCACACACCTCCATTCTATGACTTCACACACCTCCATTCTATGACTTCACAAACCTCCATTCTGACTTCACACACCTCCATTCTGACTTCACAAACATCAATTCTGTGACTTCAAACACCTCCATTTTATGACTTCACACACCTCCATTCTATGACTTCACACACCTCCATTCTATGAATTCACACACTTCCATTCTTTGACTTCACACACCTCCATTCTTTGACTTCATACACCTCCACTGTGAGTTCACACACCTCCATTCTATGACTTCACACACCTCCATTCTGACTTCACACAGCTCCATTCTATGACTTCACACACCTCCATTCTATGACTTCACATACCTGCATTCTGACTTCACACACCTCCATTCTTTGACTTCACACACCTCCATTGTGAGTTCACACACCTTCCTTCTGACTTCACAAACATCAACTCTGTGACTTCACACACCTCCATTCTATGACTGCACACACCTCCATTCTATGACTTCACACACCTCCATTCTATGACTTCACAAACCTCCATTCTGACTTCACACACCTCCATTCTGACTTCACAAACATCAATTCTGTTACTTCACACAAGTCCACTCTATGACTTCACACACCTCCATTCTATGACTTCACACACCTCCATTCTGTGACTTCACACTATTCAATTCTGTGACTTCATACACCTACATTATGACTTCACACACCTCCATTCTATGACTTCACACACCTCCATTCTGTGACTTCACACACCTATATTCTGTGACTTCACACACCTCCAATCTGACTTCACACAGCTCCATTATATGACTTCACACACCTCCATTCTGTGACTTCACACACCTCCATTCTATGACATCACAAACCTCCATTCTGACTTCACACACCTCTATTCCGACTTCACAAACATCAATTCTGTGACTTCACACACCTCCATTCTATGACTTCACACACCTCCATTCTATGACTTCACAGACCTCCATTCTATGCCTTCACACACTTCCATTCTTTGACTTCACACACCTCCATTCTTTGACTTCACACACCTCCATTGTGAGTTCACACACCTCCATTCTATTACTTCACACACCTCCATTCTGACTTCACACAGCTCCATTCTATGACTTCACACACCTCCATTCTATGACTTCACACACCTCCATTCTGACTTCACACACCTCCATTCTGACTTCACAAACATCAATTCTGTGACTCCACGCACCTCCATTCTTTGACTTCACACACCTCCATTGTGAGTTCACACACCTCCATTCTGACTTCACAAACATCAATTCTGTGACTTCACACACCTCCATTCTTTGACTTCACACACCTCCATTCTATGACTTCACACACCTCGATTCTATGACTTCACAAACCTCCATTCTGACTTCACACACCTCCATTCTGACTTCACAAACATCAATTCTGTGACTTCACACAATTCCATTTATGACTTTACACACCTCCATTCTATGACTTCACACACCACCATTCTGTGACTTCACACACCTCAATTCTGTGACTTCACACACCTACATAATGACTTCACACACCTCCATTCAATGACTTCACACACCTCCATTCTGTGACTTCACACACCTCCATTCTGTGACTTCACACACCTCCATTCTGAGTTCACACACCTCCATTCTGTGATTTCACACACCTCAATTCTGTGACTTCAGACACCTTATCAGACACCTTTATTGTTTGACTTCACACACCTCCATTTTTGACTTCACACACCTCCATTCCATGACTTCACACACCTCCATTCTATGAGTTCACAAACCTCCATTCTATGAGTTCACACACCTCCATTCTATGACTTCACATACCTCCATTCTATGACTTCGCAAACCTCCATTCTATGACTTCACACACCTCCATTTCTATGACTTCACAACCATCCATTCTGACTTCACACAACTCCATTCTGACTTCACACACATCAATTCTGTGACTTCACACACCTCCCATTCTGTGACTTCACACACCTCCATTCTATGACTTCACACACCTCCATTCTATGACTTCTCACACTTCCATTCTTTGACTTCACACACCTCCATTCTTTGACTTCACACACCTCCATTGTGAGTTCACACACCTCCATTCTATGACTTCACATACCTCCATTCTGACTTCACACAGCTTCATTCTATGACTTCACACTCCTCCATTCTGTGCCTTCACACACCTCCATTCTATGACTTAACACACCTTCATTCTTACTTCACAAACATCCATTCTTGACTTCACACACCTCCATTCTATGACTTCACACACTCCATTCTATGACTTCACACACCTCCATTCTGTAATTTCACACACCTCCATTCTTTGACTTCACACACCTCCATTGTGAGTTCACACACCTCCATTCTGTGACTTCACACACCTCCATTCTGTGACTTCACACACCTCCAGTCTGTGACTTCACACACCTCCATTCTGTGACTTCACACACCTCCATTCTATGAATTCAAACATCTCCATTCTGTGACTTCACACAACTCCATTCTATGACTTCCCACACCTCCATTCTGGGACTTCACACACCTCCAGTCTGAGTTCACACTCCTCCGTTCTGTGACTTAACACACCTTCATTCTGTGACTTCACACACCTTCATTCTATGACTTCACACATCTCCATTCTAGGACTTCACACACCTAAATTCTGACTTCACAAACAGCAATTCTGTGACTTCACACACTTCCATTCTTTGACTTCACACACCTCCATTCTGTGACTTCACACACCACCATTGTTTGACTTCACACACCTCTATTTCTGGACTTCACACACCTCCATTCCATGACTTCACACATCTCCATTTTATGAGTTCGCACACCTCCATTTTGACGTCACACACCTCCATTATGACTTCACACACCTTCATTCTACTTCAGAAACATCCATTCTATGACTTCACACACCTCCATTCTATGACTTCACAAACCTCCATTCTGTTACTTCACACACCTCCATTCTGAATTCACACACCTCAATTCTGTTGCTTCACACACCTCAATTCTCTCTTCACACACCTCCATTACATGACTTCACACACTTCCATTCTATGACTTCACCCACCTCCATTCTGTGATTTCACACACCTCCATTATGAGTTCACACACCTCCATTCTGTGACTCCACACACCTCCATTCTGTGACTTCACAAACCTCCATTCTGTTACTTCACACACCTCCATTCTATGACTTTACACAACTACATTCTATGACTTCCCACACCTCCATTCTGGGACTACACGCACCTCCATTCTGAGTTCACACACCTCCGTTCTGTGACTTAACACACCTTCATTCTATGACTTCACACACCTTCATTCTGTGACTTCACACACCTCCAATCTATGACTTCACACACCTCCATTTTGAGTTCACAACATCTCCATTCTGACTTCACACACCTCCATTCTATGACTTCACACACCTCCATTCTGATTTCACACACCTCCATTCTATAACTTCACACAATTCCATTCTGACATCACACACCTCCATTCTGTGACTTCACACACCTCCATTCCATGACTTCCCACACCTCCATTCCATGAGTTCACACACCTCCATTCTCTGACTTCACACACCTCCATTCTATGAGTTCACACACCTCCATTTGTGACTCTACACACCACCTTTTTGACTTCAAAAATCTCCATTCTGTGATTTCACACACCTCCATTCTGTGACTTCACACACCTTTATTGTTTGACTTCACACACCTCGATTCTTTGACTTCACACACCTCCATTCCATGACTTCACACACCTCCATTCTATGAGTACACAAACCTCCATTTTGACTTTACACACCTCCATTCTATGACTTACACACCTTCATTCTTACTTCAGAAATATCCATTCTATGAATTCACGCACCTGCATTCTATGACTTCACAAATCTCGGTTCTGTGACTTCGCACACCTCCATTCTGAGTTCACACACCTCCATTCTCTGATTTCACACACCTCCATTCTGTGACTTAACACACCTCCATTCTATGACTCCACAGACCTCCATTCTGTGACTTCACACACCTTAATCGTTTAACTTCACACACCTCCATTCTGTGACTTCACAAACCTCCATTGTGAGTTCCCACATCTCCATTCTGTGACTTCACGCACATCCATTCTGTGACTTCACACACTTCCATTCTTTGACTTCACACACCTCCATTCTGTGACTTCACACACCACGATTGTTTGGCTTCACACATCTCCATTTTTGGACTTCACGCACCTCCATTCCATGACTTCACACATCTCCATTTTATGAGTTCACACACCTCCATTTTGACTTCACACTCCTCCATTCTATGACTTCACACACCTCTATTCTACTTCAGAAACATCAATTCTATGACATCACACACCACTCCATTTATGACTCCACACACCCACCATTCTTTGACTTCACACACCTCCATTCTATGAGTTCACACACCTCCATTTGTGACTCTACACACCACCTTTTTTACTTCACAAACCTCCATTCTGTGATTTCACACACCTGCATTCTGTGACTTCGCTCAACTTTATTGTTTGACTTCACACACCTCCTTTTTTGATTTCACAGACCTCCATTCCATGATTTCACACCCCTCCATTCTCTGAGTTCACACACCCTCCATTCTATGAGTTCACACACCTCCATTTTGACTTCACACACCTCCATTCTATGACTTCACATACCTTCATTCTTACTTCAGAAACATCCATTCTATGACTTCACGCAGTTCAATTCTATGACTTCACAAATCTCTGTTCTGTGACTTCACACACCTCCATTCTGAGTTCACACCCCTCCATTCTCTGACTTCACACACCTCCATTCTGTGACTTAAAACACCTCCATTCTATGACTTCACAGACCTCCATGCTGTGACTTCAAACACCTTTATTGTTTGACTGCACACACCTGCATTCTGTGACTTCACACACCTCCATTCTGTGACTTCACACACCTCCATTCTGTGACTTCACACATCTCCATTCTGTGACTTCACACTCCTCCATTCTATGACTTCACACACCTCCATTCTGTGACTTCACACACCTCAATTTTGTGACTTCACACACCTCCATTTTGAATTCACAAACTTCCATTCTTTGAATTCACACACCTCCATTCTGTGACTTCACACACCACCATTGTTTGACTTCACATTCCTCCATTTTTGGACTTCACAAATCTCCATTCCATGAGTTCACACATCTCCATTTTATGAGTTCACACACCTCCATTTTGACTTCACACACCTTCATTCTATGACTTCACACACCTTTATTCTACTTCAGAAACATCCATTCTATGACTTGACACACCTCCATTCTATGACTTCACAAACCTCCATTCTGTGACTTCACACACCTCCATTCTGAGTTCATACACCTCAATTCTGTGACTTCACACACCTCTATTCTGGCTTCACACACCTCCATTCTATGACTTCACACAATTCCATTCTATGATTTCACACACCTCCATTCTTTGACTTCACACACCTCCATTGTTAGTTCACACACCTCCATTCTATGACTTCACACACCTCCATTCTGCTTCTCAGAGCTCCATCTAATGCCTTCACAAACCTCCATTCTGTGCCTTCAGACACCTCCATTCTATGACTTAACTCACCTTCATTCTTACTTCACAAACATCCATTCTATGACTTCACACACCTCCATTCTATGACTTCACACACCTTCATTCTATGACTTCACACTCCCCCATTCTGTGACTTCGCACACCTCAATTCTGTGACTTCACACACCTCCATTTTGAGTTCACACACCTCCATTCTATGACTTCACACACCGTCATTCTGACTTCACACAGCTCCATTCTATGACTTAACACACCTACATTCTATGACTTCACACACCTCCATTCTGACTTCACACACCTCCATTCTGACTTCACAAACATCAATTCTGTGACTTCACGCACCTCCATTCTTTGACTTCACACACCTCCATTGTGAGTTCACACACCTCCATTCTGACTTCACAAACATCAAATCTGTGACTTCACACACCTCCATTCTATGACTTCACACACCTCCATTCTATGACTTCACACACCTCCATTCTATGACTTCACAAACCTCCATTCTGACTTCACACACCTCCATTCTGACTTCACAAACATCAATTCTGTGACTTCACACACCTCCATTCTATGACTTCACACACCTCCATTCTATGACTTCACACACCTCCATTCTGTGACTTCACACACCTAAATTGTGTGACTTCACACACCTCCATTCTGACTTCACACACCTCCATTCTATGACTTCACACACCTTCATTCTTACTTCAGAAACATCCATTCTATGACTTCACGCACCTCCATTCTATGACTACATACACCTCCATTCTGTGACTTCACACACCTCCATTCTGAGTTCACACACCTCCATTCTGTGACTTCACACACCTCCATTCTGTACCTTCACACACCTTTATTGTTTGACTTTACACACCTCCATTCTTTGACTTCACACACGTCAATTCCATGACTTCACACACCTCCATTCTATGAGTTCACAAACCTCCATTCTATGAGTTCACTCACCTCCATTGTGAGTTCACACACCTCCATTCTGACTTCACAAACATCAATTCTGTGACTTCACACACCTCCATTCTATGACTTCACACACCTCCATTCTGTGACTTCACACACCTAAATTGTGTGACTTCACACACCTCCATTCTGACTTCACACACCTCCATTCTATGACTTCACACAAGTTCATTCTTACTTCAGAAACATCCATTCTATGACTTCACGCACCTCCATTCTATGACTACACACACCTCCATTCTGTGACTTCACACACATCCATTCTGAGTTCACACACCTACATTCTCTGACTTCACACACCTCCATTCTGTGACTTAACACACCTCCATTCTATGACTACACAGATCTCCATTCTGTGACTTCACAAACCTTTATTGCTTGACTTCACACACCTCCATTCTGTGACTTCACACACCTCCATTATGTGACTTCATACACCTACATTATGACTTCACACACCTCCATTCTATGACTTCACACACCTCCATTCTATGACTTCACACACCTCCGTTCTGTGACTTCACACACCTCCATTCTGAGTTCACACACCTCCATTCTGTGACTTCACACACCTCAATTCTGGCTTCACACACCTCCATTCTATGACTTCACACACTTCCATTCTCTGACTTCGCACACCTCCATTCTTTGACTTCACACACCTCCATTGTGAGTTCACACACCTCCATTCTGTGACTTCACACACCTCCATTCTGTGACTTCACACACCTCCATTCTGTGACTTCACACACCTTCATTCTACGAATTCACACATCTCCATTCTGTGACTTCACACAACTCCATTCCATGACTTCCCACACCTCCATTCTGGGACTTCACACACCTCCATTCTGAGTTCACACACTTCCGTTCTGTGACTTAACACACCTTCATTCCGTGACTTCACACACCTTCATTCTATGGCTTCACACACCTCCATTCTATGACTTCACACACCTCCATTCTGACTTCACAAACATCAATTCTGTGACTTCACACACTTCCATTCCTTGACTTCACACACCTCCATTCTGTGACTTCACACACCACCATTGTTTGACTTCACACACCTCCATTTCTGGACTTCACACACCTCCATTCCATGACTTCACACATCTTCAATCTACTTCAGAAACATCCATTCTATGACTTCACACACCTCCATTCTGTGACTTCACACACCTCCATTCTGAGTTCACACACCTCCATTCTGTGACTTCACACACCTCCATTCTGAGTTTCACACACCTCCATTCTATGACTTCACACACTTCCATTCTATGACTTCACACACCTCCATTCTTTGACTTCACACACCTCCATTATGAATTCACACACCTCAATTCTGTCTTCACACACCTGCATTCTATGACTTCACACACTTCCACTCTATGCCTTCACACACCTCCATTCTTTGACTTCACAAACCTCCATTCTGTGACTTCACACACCTCCATTATGAGTTCACACACCTCCATTCTGTGACTTCACACACCTCCAATCTGTGACTTCACAGACCTCCATTCTGTGACTTCACACACCTCCATTCTATGACTCCACACAACTTCATTCTATGACTTCCCACACCCTCCATTCTGGGACTTCACACACCTCCATTCTGAGTTCACACACCTCCGTTCTGTGACTTAACACACCTTCATTCTGTGACTTCACACACATTCATTCTATGACTTCACACACCCTCCATTCTATGACTTCACACACCTCCATTTTGAGTTCACACACCTCCATTCTGTCTTCACACACCTCCATTCTATGACTTCACACACTTCCATTCTGACTTCACACACCTCCATTCTATGACTTCACACACCTCCATTCTGACATCACACACCTCCCTTCTGTGACTTCACACACCTCCATTCCATGACTTCCCACAACTCCATTCCATGACTTCACACACCTCCATTCTCTGACTTCACACACCTCCATTCTGTGAGTTCACACACCTCCATTTGTGACTCTACACACCACCTTTTTGACTTCAAAAATCTCCATTCTGTGATTTCACACACATCCATTCTGTGACTTCACACACCGTTATTGTTTGACTTCACACACCCTCCATTCCATGACTTCCCACACCTCCATTCTATGAGTTCACAAACCTCCATTTTGACTTCACACACCTCCATTCTATGACTTCACACCACCTTCATTCTTACTTCAGAAACATCCATTCTATGACTTCACGCACCTGCATTCTATGACTTCACAAATCTCCGTTCTGTGACTTCACACACCTCCATTCTGAGTTCACACACCTCCATTCTCTGACTTCACACACCTCCATTCTGTGACTTAACACACCTCCATTCTATGACTTCACAGACCTCCATTCTGTGATTTCACACACCTTTATTGTTTGACTTCACAAACCTCCATTCTGTGACTTCACACACCTCCATTTTGAGTTCACACACCTCCATTCTGTGACTTCACACACCTCCATTCTGTGACATCACACACCTCCATTCTGTGACTTCACACACCTCCATTCTGTGACTTCACACACCTCTATTCTGTGACTTCACACACCTCCATTCTATGACTTCACACACCTCCATACGGTGAATTCACACACCTCCATTCTATGACTTCACACACTTCCATTCTTTGACTTCACACACCTTATTGTTTGACTTCACACACCTCCATTGTGAGTTCACACACCTCCATTCCATGCCTTCACACACCTCCATTCTATGAGTTCACACACCTCCATTTTGACTTCACACACCTCCATTCTATGACTTCACACACCTTCATTCTTACTTCAGAAACATCCATTCTGTGACTTCACGCACCTGACATTCTATGACTTCACAAATCTCCGTTCTGTGACTTCACACACCTCCATTCTGAGTTCACACACCTCCATTCTCTGACTTCACACACCTCCATTCTGTGACTTAACACACCTCCATTCTATGACTTCACAGACCTTCATTCTGTGACTTCACACACCTTTATTGTTTGACTTCACACACCTCCATTCTGTGACTTCACACACCTCCATTGTGAGTTCACACACCTCCATTCTGTGACTTCACACACCTCCATTCTGTGACTTCACACACCTCCATTTTGACTTCACACACTTCCATTCTTTGACTTCACACACCTCCATTCTGTGACTTCACACACCACCATTGTTTGACTTCACACACCTCCATTTCTGGACTTCACACACCTCCATTCCATGACTTCACACATCTTCAATCTACTTCAGAAACATCCATTCTATGACTTCACACACCTCCATTCTATGACTTCACAAACCTCCATTCTGTGACTTCACACACCTCCATTCTGAGTTCACACACCTCAATTCTGTGACTTCACACACCTCAATTCTGTCTTCACACACCTCCATTCTATGACTTCAAACACTTCCATTCTATGACTTCACACACCTCCATTCTATGACTTCATCACACACACCTCCATTATGAGTTCACACACCCTCCATTCTGTTACTTCACACACCTCCATTCTATGACTTCACACACTTCCATTCTATGACTTCACACACCTCCATTCTTTTGACTTCACACACCTCCATTATGAGTTCACACACCTCAATTCTGTCTTCACACACCTCCATTGTATGACTTCACACAATTCCATTCTATGACTTCACACACCTCCATTCTTTGACTTCACAAGCCTCCATTCTGTGACTTCACACACACCTCCATTATGAGTTCACACACCTCCATTCTGTGAACTTCACACACCTCCATTCTGTGACTTCACAGACCTCCATTCTGTGAATTCACACACCTCCATTCTATGACGCCACACAACTCCATTCTATGACTTCCCACACCTCCATTCTGGGACTTCACACACCTCCATTCTGAGTTCACACACCTCCGTTCTGTGACTTAACACACCTTCATTCTCTGACTTCACACACCTCCATTCTATGAATTCACACACCTCCATTCTATGACTTCACACACCTCCATTTTGAGTTCACACACCTCCATTCTATCTTCACACACCTCCATTCTATGACTTCACACACTTCCATTCTGACTTCACACACCCTCCATTCTATGACTTCACACACCTCCATTCTGACATCACACACCTCCATTCTGTGACTTCACACACCTCCATTCCATGACTTCCCACAACTCCATTCCATGACTTCACACACCTCCATTCTCTGACTTCACACACCTCCATTCTGTGAGTTCACACACCTCCATTTGTGACTCTATACACCACCTTTTTGACTTCAAAAATCTCCATTCTGTGATTTCACACACATCCATTCTGTGACTTCACACACTTTTTATTGTTTGACTTACACACACCTCCATTCTTTGACTTCACACACCTCCATTCTGAATTCACACAGCTCCATTCTTTGACTTCACACACCTCCATTCTGTGCTATCACACACCTGCATTCTATGACTTCACACACCTCCATTCTGAATTCACACAGCTCCACTCTATGACTTCACACACATCCATTTTTGACTTCACACACCTCCTTTCCATGACTTCACACACCTCCATTCTATGAGTTCACACACCTCCATTTTGACTTCACACACCTTCATTCTATGACTTCACACACCTTCATTCTACTTCAGAAACATCCATTCTATGACTTGACACACCTCCATTCTATGACTTCACAAACCTCCATTCTGTGACTTCACACACCTCCATTCTGAGTTCATACACCTCAATTCTGTGACTTCACACACCTCTATTCTGGCTTCACACACCTCCATTCTATGACTTCACACAATTCCATTCTATGATTTCACACACCTCCATTTTTGACTTCACACACCTCCATTGTTAGTTCACACACCTCCATTCTATGCCTTCACACACCTCCATTCTATGAGTTCACACACCTCCATTTTGACTTCACACACCTCCATTCTATGACTTCACACACCTTCATTCTTACTTCAGAAACATCCATTCTGTGACTTCACGCACCTGCATTCTATGACTTCACAAATCTCCGTTCTGTGACTTCACACACCTCCATTCTGAGTTCACACACCTCCATTCTCTGACTTCACACACCCTCCATTCTGTGACTTAACACACCTCCATTCTATGACTTCACAGACCTTCATTCTGTGACTTCACACACCTTTATTGTTTGACTTCACACACCTCCATTCTGTGACTTCACACACCTCCATTGTGAGTTCACACACCTCCATTCTGTGACTTCACACACCTCCATTCTGTGACTTCACACACCTCCATTTTGACTTCACACACTTCCATTCTTTGACTTCACACGACCTCCATTCTGTGACTTCACACACCACCATTGTTTGACTTCACACACCTCCATTTCTGGACTTCACACACCTCCATTCCATGACTTCGACACATCTTCAATCTACTTCAGAAACATCCATTCTATGACTTCACACACCTCCATTCTATGACTTCACAAACCTCCATTCTGTGACTTCACACACCTCCATTCTGAGTTCACACACCTCAATTCTGTGACTTCACACACCTCAATTCTGTCTTCACACACCTCCATTCTATGACTTCAAACACTTCCATTCTATGACTTCATACACCTCCATTCTATGACTTCACACACACCTCCATTATGAGTTCACACACCTCCATTCTGTTACTTCACACACACCTCCATTCTATGACTTCACACACTTCCATTCTATGACTTCACACACCTCCATTCTTTGACTTCACACACCTCCATTATGAGTTCACACACCTCAATTCTGTCTTCACACACCTCCATTGTATGACTTCACACAATTCCATTCTATGACTTCACACACCTCCATTCTTTGACTTCACAAACCTCCATTCTGTGACTTCACACACCTCCATTATGAGTTCACACACCTCCATTCTGTGACTTCACACACCTCCATTCTGTGACTTCACAGACCTCCATTCTGTGAATTCACACACCTCCATTCTATGACTCCACACAACTCCATTCTATGACTTCCCACACCTCCATTCTGGGACTTCACACACCTCCATTCTGAGTTCACACACCTCCGTTCTGTGACTTAAACACACCTTCATTCTGTGACTTCACACACCTCCATTCTATGAATTCACACACCTCCATTCTATGACTTCACACACCTCCATTTTGAGTTCACACACCTCCATTCTATTCTTCACACACCTCCATTCTATGACTTCACACACTTCCATTCTGACTTCACACACCTCCATTCTATGACTTCACACACCTCCATTCTGACATCACACACCTCCATTCTGTGACTTCACACACCTCCATTCCATGACTTCCCACAACTCCATTCCATGACTTCACACACCTCCATTCTCTGACTTCACACACCTCCATTCTGTGAGTTCACAAACCTCCATTTGTGACTCTATACACCACCTTTTTTGACTTCAAAAATCTACATTCTGTGATTTCACACACATCCATTCTGTGACTTCACACACCTTTATTGTTTGACTTCACACACCTCCATTCTTTGACTTCACACACCTCCATTCTGAATTCACACAGCTCCATTCTTTGACTTCACACACCTCCATTCTGTGCTATCACACACCCTCCATTCTATGACTTCACACACCACTCCATTCTGAATTCACACAGCTCCACTCTATGACTTCACACACATCCATTTTTGACTTCACACACCTCCTTTCCATGACTTCACACACCTCCATTCTATGAGTTCACACACCTCCATTTTGACTTCACACACACCTTTCATTCTATGACCTTCACACACCTTCATTCTACTTCAGAAACATCCATTCTATGACTTGACACACCTCCATTCTATGACTTCACAAACCTCCATTCTGTGACTTCACAAACCTCCATTCTGAGTTCATACACCTCAATTCTGTGACTTCACACACCTCTATTCTGGCTTCACACACCTCCATTCTATGACTTCACACAATTCCATTCTATGATTTCACACAGTTAGTTCACACACCTCCATTCTATGACTTCACACACCTCCATTCTGCTTCACAGAGCTCCATTCTATGACTTCACAAACCTCCATTCTGTGCCTTCACACACCTCCATTCTATGACTTCACACACCTCCATTCTGCTTCACAGAGCTCCATTCTATGACTTCACAAACCTCCATTCTGTGCCTTCACACACCTCCATTCTATGACTTCACACTCCTCCATTCTGTGACTTCACACACCTCAATTCTGTGACTTCACACACCTCCATTTTGAGTTCACACACCTCCATTCTTTGACTTCACACACCGCCATTCTGACTTCACACAGCTCCATTCTATGACTTAACACACCTACATTCTATGACTTCACACACCTCCATTCTGACTTCACACACCTCCATTCTGACTTCACAAACATCAATTCTGTGACTTCACGCACCTCCATTCTTTGACTTCACACACCTCCATTGTGAGTTCACACACCTCCATTCTGACTTCACAAACATCAGTTCTGTGACTTCACACACCTCCATTCTATGACTTCACTCACCTCCATTCTATGACTTCACACACCTCCATTTTGAGTTCACACACCTACATTCTGTGACTTCACACACTTCCCTTTGTGACTTTACACACCACCATTTTGACTTCCCAAACCTCCATTCTGTGACTTCACACACCTCCATTCTGTGACTTCACACACCTTCATTCTTACTTCAGAAACATCCATTCTATGACTTCACGCACCTCCATTCTATGACTTCACAAATCTCCGTTCTGTGACTTCACACACCTCCATTCTGTGTTCACACACCTCCATTCTCTGACTTCACACACCTCCATTCTGTGACTTAACACACCTCCATTCTGAGTTCACACACCTCCGTTCTGTGACTTAACACACCTTCATTCTCTGACTTCACAAACCTTCATTCTATGACTTCACTCACCTCCATTCTATGACTTCAGACACCTCCATTTTGAGTTCACACACCTACATTCTGTGACTTCACACACTTCCATTTGTGACTTTACACACCACCATTTTGACTTCCCACACCTCCATTCTGTGACTTCACACACCTCCATTCGGTGACTTCACACACCTTCATTCTTACTTCAGAAACATCCATTCTATGACTTCACGCACCTCCATTCTATGACTTCACAAATCTCAGTTCTGTGACTTCACACACCTCCATTCTGAGTTCACACACCTCCATTCTCTGACTTCACACACCTCCATTCTGTTACTTAACACACCTCCATTCTATGACTTCACAGACCTACATTCTGTGACTTCACACACCTTTATTGTTTGACTTCACACACCTCCATTCTGTGACTTCACACACCTCCATTATGTGACTTCACACACCTCCATTCTGTGACTTCACACACCTCCTTTCAGGGACTTCACACACCTCCATTCTATGACTTCACACACCTCGATTCTGTGACTTCACACACCTCCATTCTGTGACTTTACACACCTCCATTTTGACTTCACACACTTCCATTCTTTGACATCACACATCTCCATTCTGTGACTTCACACACCCCATTGTTTGACTTCACACACCTCCATTTTTGGACTTCACGCACCTCCATTCCATGACTTCACACATCCCCATTTCTTGAGTTCACACAGCTCCATTTTGACTTCACACACTTCCATTCTATGACTTCAAACACCTTAATTCTACTTCAGAAACATGTGTTCTATGACTTCACACACCTCCATCCTTTGACTTCACACAACTCCATTCTATGAGTTCACACACCTCCATTAGTGAGTCTACACACCAACTTTTTGACTTCACACACCTCCATTCTGTGATTTCACACACCTCAATTCTGTGACTTCACACACCATTATTGTTTGATGTCACACACCTCAATTTTTGACTTCACACACCTCCTTTCCATGACTTCACACACCTCCATTCTATGAGTTCACACAACTCCATTCTATGAGTTCACACACCTCCATTCTATGACTTCACATACCTCCATTCTATGACTTCACACACCTCCATTCTATGACTTCACACACCTCCATTCTGTGACTTCACACACCTTCCTTCTATGACTTCACACACCTCCATTCTATGACTTCACACACCTCCATTCTATGACTTCACAAACCTCCATTCTGACTTCACACACCTCCATTCTGTCTTCACACACATCAATTCTGTGACTTCACACACCTCCATTCTATGACTTCACACACCTCCATTCTATGACTTCACACACCTCCATTCTATGACTTCACACACTTCCATTCTTTGACTTCACACACCTCCATTCTATGACTTCACACACCTCCATTGTGAGATCACACACCTCGATTCTATGACTTCACGCACCTCCATTCAATGACTTCACAAATCTCCGTTCTGTGACTTCACACACATCCATTCTGAGTTCACACACCTACATTCTCTGACTTCACACACCTCCATTCTGTGACTTAACACACCTCCATTCTATGACTACACAGACCTCCATTCTGTGACTTCACACACCTTTATTGTTTGACTTCACACACCTCCATTCTGTGACTTCACACACCTCCATTATGTGACTTCATACACCTCCAGTATGACTTCACACACCTCCATTCTATGACTTCACACACCTCCATTCTATGACTTCACACACCTCCGTTCTGTGACTTCACACACCTCCATCTGAGTTCACAAACCTCCATTATGTTACTTCACACACCTCAATTCTGGCTTCACACTCCTCCATTCTATGACTTCACACACTTCCATTCTCTGACTTCGCACACCTCCATTCTGTGACTTCACACACCACCATTGTTTGACTTCACACACCTCCATTTCTGGACTTCACACACCTCCATTCCATGACTTCACACATCTTCATTTTATGAGTTCGCACACCTCCATTTTGACGTCACACACCTCCATTCTATGACTTCACACACCTTCATTCTATTTCAGAAACATCCATTCTATGACTTCACACACCTCCATTCTATGACTTCACAAACCTCCATTCTGTTACTTCACACACCTCCATTCTGAATTCACACACCTCAATTCTGTGGCTTCACACACCTCAATTCTGGCTTCACACACCTCCATTCTATGACTTCACACACTTCCATTCTATGACTTCACACACCTCCATCCTTTGACTTCACACACCTCCATTATGAGTTCACACACCTCCATTCTGTGACTCCACACACCTCCATTCTGTGACTTCACACACCTCCATTCTGTTACTTCACACACCTCCATTCTATGACCTCACACCACTACATTCTATGACTTCCCAAACCTCCATTCTGGGACTACACGCACCTCCATTCTGAGATCACACACCTCCGTTCTGTGACTTAACACACCTTCATTCTGTGACTTCACACACCTTCATTCTGTGACTTCACACACCTCCATTCTATGACTTCACACACCTCCATTTTGAGTTCACACACCTCCATTCTGACTTCACACACCTCCATTCTATGACTTCACACACCTCCATTCTGATTTCACACACCTCCATTCTATAACTTCACACAATTCCATTCTGACATCACACACCTCCATTCTGTGACTTCACACACCTCCATTCCATGACTTCCCACACCTCCATTCGATGAGTTCACACACCTCCATTCTCTGACTTCACACACCTCCATTCTATGAGTTCACACACCTCCATTTGTGACTCTACACACCACCTTTTTGACTTCAAAAATCTCCATTCTGTGATTTCACACACCTCCATTCTGTGACTTCGCACACCTTTATTGTTTGACTTCACACACCTCCATTCTTTGACTTCACACACCTCCATTCCATGACTTCACACACCTCCATTCTATGAGTTCACAAACCTCCATTTTGACTTCACACACCTCCATTCTATGACTTACACACCTTCATTCTTACTTCAGAAACATCCATTCTATGACTTCACGCAACTGCATTCTATGACTTCACAAATCTCCGTTCTGTGACTTCACACACCTCCATTCTGAGTTCACACACCTCCATTCTCTGAATTCACACACCTCCATTCTGTGACTTAACACACCTCCATTCTATGACTCCACAGACCTCCATTCTATGACTTCACACACCTTAATTGTTTGACTTCACACACCTCCATTCTGTGACTTCACAAACCTCCATTGTGAGTTCACACACCTCCATTCTGTGACTTCACACACCTCCATTCTGTGACTTCACACACTTCCATTCTTTGACTTCACACACCTCCATTCTGTGACTTCACACACCACCATTGTTTGGCTTCACACATCTCCATTTTTGGACTTCACGCACCTCAATTCCATGACTTCACACATCTCCATTTTATGAGTTCACACACCACCATTTTGACTTCACACTCCTCCATTCTATGACTTCACACACCTCTATTCTACTTCAGAAACATCAATTCTATGACTTCACACACCTCCATTTTATGACTCCACACACCACCATTCTTTGACTTCACACACCTCCATTCTATGAGTTCACACACCTCCATTTGTGACTCTACACACCACCTTTTTTACTTCACAAACCTCCATTCTGTGATTTCACACACCTGCATTCTGTGACTTCGCTCACCTTTATTGTTTGATTTCACACACCTCCTTTTTTGATTTCACACACCTCCATTCCATGACTTCACACCCCTCCATTCTCTGAGTTCACACACCTCCATTCTATGAGTTCACACACCTCCATTTTGACTTCACACACCTCCATTCTATGACTTCACATACCTTCATTCTTACTTCAGAAACATCCATTCTTTGACTTCACACACCTCCATTATGAGTTCACACACCTCAATTCTGTCTTCACACACCTCCATTGTATGACTTCACACAATTCCATTCTATGACTTCACTCACCTCCATTCTTTGACTTCACAAACCTCCATTCTGTGACTTCACACACCTCCATTATGAGTTCACACACCTCCATTCTGTGACTTCACACACCTCCATTCTGTGACTTCACAGACCTCCATTCTGTGAATTCACACACCTCCATTCTGTGACTTCACACACTTCCATTCTATGACTTCACACACCTCCATTCTTTGACTTCACACACCTCCATTATGAGTTCACACACCTCCATTCTGTTACTTCACACACCTCCATTCTATGACTTCACACACTTCCATTCTATGACTTCACACACCTCCATTCTTTGACTTCACACACCTCCATTATGTATTCACACACCTCAATTCTGTCTTCACACACCTCCATTCTATGACTTCACACACTTCCACTGTATGCCTTCACACACCTCCATTCTTTGACTTCACAAACCTCCATTCTGTGACTTCACACACCTCCATTATGAGTTCACACACCTCCATTCTGTGACTTCACACACCTCCAATCTGTGACTTCACAGACCTCCATTCTGTGACTTCACACACCTCCATTCTATGACTCCACACAACTTCATTCTATGACTTCCCACACCTCCATTCTGGGACTTCACACACTTCCATTCTGAGTTCACACACCTCCGTTCTGTGACTTAACACACCTTCATTCTGTGACTTCACACATATTCATTCTATGACTTCACACACCTCCATTCTATGACTTCACACACCTCCATTTTGAGTTCACACTCCTCCATTCTGTCTTCACACACCTCCATTCTATGACTTCACACACTTCCATTCTGACTTCACACACCTCCATTCTATGACTTCACACACCTCCATTCTGACATCACACACCTCCATTCTGTGACTTCACACACCTCCATTCCATGACTTCCCACAACTCCATTCCATGACTTCACACACCTCCATTCTCTGACTTCACACACCTCCATTCTGTGAGTTCACACACCTCCATTTGTGACTCTACACACCACCTTTTTGACTTCAAAAATCTCCATTCTGTGATTTCACACACATCCATTCTGTGACTTCACACACCGTTATTGTTTGACTTCACACACCTCCATTCCATGACTTCACACACCTCCATTCTATGAGTTCACAAACCTCCATTTTGACTTCACACACCTCCATTCTATGACTTCACACACCTTCATTCTTACTTCAGAAACATCCATTCTATGACTTCACGCACCTGCATTCTATGACTTCACAAATCTCCGTTCTGTGACTTCACACACCTCCATTCTGAGTTCACACACCTCCATTCTCTGACTTCACACACCTCCATTCTGTGACTTAACACACCTCCATTCTATGACTTCACAGTCTTCCATTCTGTGATTTCACACACCTTTATTGTTTGACTTCACAAACCTCCATTCTGTGACTTCACACACCTCCATTTTGAGTTCACACACCTCCATTCTGTGACTTCACACACCTCCATTCTGTGACTTCACACACCTCCATTCTGTGACTTCACACACCTCCATTCTGTGACTTCACACACCTCTATTCTGTGACTTCACACACCTCCATTCTATGACTTCACACACCTCCATACGGTGACTTCACACACCTCCATTCTATGACTTCACACACTTCCATTCTTTGACTTCACACACCTTTATTGTTTGACTTCACACACCTCCATTGTGAGTTCACACACCTCCATTCCATGCCTTCACACACCTCCATTCTATGAGTTCACACACCTCCATTTTGACTTCACACACCTCCATTCTATGACTTCACACACCTTCATTCTTACTTCAGAAACATCCATTCTATGACTTCACGCACCTGCATTCTATGACTTCACAAATCTCCGTTCTGTGACTTCACACACCTCCATTCTGAGTTCACACACCTCCATTCTCTGACTTCACACACCTCCATTCTGTGACTTAACACACCTCCATTCTATGACTTCACAGACCTTCATTCCGTGACTTCACACACCTTTATTGTTTGACTTCACACACCTCCATTCTGTGACTTCACACACCTCCATTGTGAGTTCACACACCTCCATTCTGTGACTTCACACACCTCCATTCTGTGACTTCACACACCTCCATTTTGACTTCACACACTTCCATTCTTTGACTTCACACACCTCCATTCTGTGACTTCACACACCACCATTGTTTGACTTCACACACCTCCATTTCTGGACTTCACACACCTCCATTCCATGACTTCACACATCTTCAATCTACTTCACGAAACATACATTCTATGACTTCACACACCTCCATTCTATGACTTCACACACCTCCATTCTGTGACTTCACACACCTCCATTCTGAGTTCACACACCTCAATTCTAGTGACTTCACACACCTCCATTCTGTCTTCACACACCTCCATTCTATGACTTCAAACACCTTCCCTTCTATGACTTCCCACACCTCCATTCTTTGACTTCACACAATCAATTCTGAGTTCACACACCTCCATTCTGTGACTTCACACACCTCCATTCTGACTTCACACACTCCATTCTATGACTTCACAAACTCCATTCTATGACTTCACACACCTCCATTCTGTGACTTCACACACCTCCATTCTTGACTTCACACACTACATTGTAGACTTCACACACCTCCATTCTATGAGTTCACACATCTCCATTCTGACTTCACACACCTCCATTCTGATGACTTCACACACCTCCATTCTGAGATTCACACAGCTACATTCTGTGACTTCACAAAACTCCATTCTATGATTCACACACCTCCATACTATGACTTCACACAACTCCATCTATGACTTCACACACCTCAATTCTGACTTCACACACCTCTATTCTATGACTTTCACACCTCCATTTGGACATCACACACCTCCATTCTATGACTTCATAGAGATGAATCTGTGACTTCACACACCTGCACTCTATGATTTCACACTCCTCCATTCTATGATTTCCCACACCTCCTTTTATGACTTCACCCACCTCCATTCTGTGACTTACACACCTCCATTCTGTGACTTCACAAACCTTAATACTGTGACTTCACACACCTCCATTCTATGACTTCACACACCTCCATTCTGGACTTCACACAGCCTCCATTCTATGACTTCACACACCTCCATTCTGTGACTATCACACACCTCCATTCTATGACTTCACACACCTCCATTCTGTGACTTCACACACCTA
>NW_028327410.1:12500-54919 GCF_031878675.1 Megascapheus bottae | reverse complement strand
GAAGGAAGGTAAAAAAGGGAAGTATGTGAGGAAGGGAAATATATAAATGAAAGAGAGAAGGAACTAGAAATTTAAAACTAGAGA
The DNA here is from genome assembly GCF_031878675.1 of Megascapheus bottae. Taxonomy (NCBI): domain Eukaryota; kingdom Metazoa; phylum Chordata; class Mammalia; order Rodentia; family Geomyidae; genus Megascapheus; species Megascapheus bottae. The sequence continues at coordinate 54,835 of NW_028327410.1, read as the reverse complement.
ATATTTAAAAGTCATCAGTCCTTCTAAGAAAAGCGTTGGAGTATGGGTTCTATATGTGGTGAACTGGAAGCCCAGCAGTGACTTGTTAACCAAAGAGTCACCATGATGAGCAAAGGATAGAAATCTGCATGAGCCTCTTAGCGGATGGAGTCACAGAAGAGAACCTCAGCTCCCATCCCATAGTTAGAAGTATATAGAGATGGGGAAGTTGGCATCACCTTGATGTCATTGTGTCCATGGAGACTGGAAGCCATGGCTCTGTGGAAGCACAATGTTCTGGTTACTGAGCTGAGAGGCTGAGGAGAGCCAAGTCCTGGCCATGCAGAAATCAGGGTGGCAGCAGAGCAACTCTGCTGCAGTGTGTGCCTGCTTGGCTGTTCTTATTGTGTGGTGGATCAGGCCAGAGGGGGTGATAGTAACTGTTTTGTGGTCACAAGCCCTTCACCAAGAGCTTCTTCTGGGATCCTCATAAGTACAGGGTGGCTGGTGGTGGGATGCGTGCGGGGTGGAAGTGACAGAGGGATGGATGTATATCAAGGTGGGTGAAGAGATGAGAGGAATGATGAGAGCCCAGTTCATTGGTTTCCAAGGTTAATGGGTGGGAGGTAGAGAGGCATGATGGAGGAAAGATGGAGGCAGGGGAAGGTGGTGACAGAGTGAGGCCATCTGTAGTGCCAGCCTGGCCATCATCTGAAGCCCATAGGCAGCTTCCTGATCCCTCACTTTGTCCTGCTCCTTGCGGAGGGAATGTCACGTGTACCCAGAGCTAGGGGTGGGGCAATGTTAGTAGCACCTGGAGAACCATTGGCCTCTACCTGGGTGAGGGGTGGTTATGGCTCCCATGCTGGGTGGCCTGATAGCTATGGAACAGATCTCTCCTTAGCTACCACAGTCAGTGGCTGCTCTCCATCTAGGGTTAGGGCACCTGCTCAGCCATCAGGACACCCCATGCCAGGACACAGGCCTACAATTCAGATGGCAGCACAGGGGTGAAGATGATCTCTCCGTAGCCCTAGTTACATGGCTGTCCCTGCATGCAGGACAGGATGAGTTGGGGGAATATGTTCTCTGTGTTTTTCCACAGCCTATCCCGGCCTCTTCTTGTGTCTGATTAGACCAAGAGAGTACCAGGTACCCTCTCATAGTCCTGGTTCTTTTTCTTTTACAGTCAGGAGGCTTGAACCCAGGTCCTGGGTACTGTCCCTGAGCTCTTTTGCTCAAGGTTGATGCTCTACCATTTGACCCATAGTGCCATTTCCAGCTTTTCCTTTTCATGTGGATCTCTGATATCTCCAGTGCTGTGCCTGCAGGGAGGCACTCACCCCCCAGACAGAGCCACCTCTGCCGTGACTGTGACTGCCCACAACCCTCACACCCACTCCTTGCACACCCCTCGACTCCAGTTTTAGCTCCTCTTGGACTGGGTGTCCAGCCTACCCCTTCCTACACTCACAAAGGGTCTACAATTGTCTTCCCAGGGTCCTTTGTTCTGCCAGCCAGAGTACAGACTGTGCACATCTTGACGATCACAGAGCTCAAAGCCAAAGGCTGAGATGCAGAAGTGGGTGACCCAGTAGCTGCACAGGGCCCATGGATCATCCTGTGCATCCTCCAGCCTGTGACTTCCCTCACCCCCTTGGCAGGGAAGCTCCATACCCACATCCTGATCCGTGGTCCCCTCCAATTCCATTCTCCCTTGGATTTTGCAGACTGTCTACCATCAGGATCTAAAACTCTATTCATCACTTTATGTCCTTATCACTGATTTGCTACTTTGGCAGGATCTCCCCGTGCCTGGAGAGTGGGCATGTCATGTACTCTCTGTGGAGAAGTTTCCCCAGGACAAGAAATATGCAATTCATGTGAGTGTTGGACAGGGCAGGAGGGCTCCCTAGGATCAGAAGCCACAGGAGGGGTGCAGATGAGGGAATGCTAGGGGCCCCAGGGGACAGTGGGAATTAGGGCACAGTTGGTTCCTTCTGCAGGGTTGACACCGCTTCACAAACCCAACAGAATGAGGTTCACATTACAGATGTCAGAGACAGTGCAGATTGCCAATGGGCGCAGGGGTCACTGTCACCCCCAGATGCTTGCTGCGTGCTGGGATGCACGCAGAGATAGTTTCAACATCAGATAATGAGGATGTTGCAGGGTGTAACCATTCTTTTCAGATGGCTCTCTACCTGTCTTGAGCTTCATCTCTATCTTTGGCTTTTTCTTGACAGTTAACTGGAAATGAGAGTTTCATGGAATTTCCTTTCTGGACTGGCTTCAAACAGAAGCTATGCACAGTTTTCAAACCATACCCTACTGAAAAAGGGAAGCTTGATCTGGTGTTTAACTGGGTTGCACTTTGGCTCCGTTTGCTATGCCTCACGGGAGGGGGCTAATCATTTGTAGACTAAGATCTCATGACCTTTAAAGCCAAATGCTACCTGAAAGTTCAGGGTCCCAGCCTATGTGTTGGGCCTGGGTGAATACATTCTCTGTTATGCTGGGTCATCAACCCATGTTTTAAGCTGGAAGTAGGCAGTGCCACATTTGATAAGAACATCTGCCAGAGATTGTCACCTCATTAAAGCAGATTCTAAATTTGTATTCCATTTCCTGTGGTGGAGAAATCCCCTCCAAGTTAGACAGGCTCACATCCACCTGCAGGTCACACTCCTAATGCACCCTTGAATGTCCTCATGGTATTGGGATCTAAGTTTGTAGGGAATGCTGGTTTAGTCCATGAATAAGCTGGACAAGTGATGACAAACGTGTTGTGTATTAATATGAGAACAATTTAAGAAGCTCTGGAGAAGCATCAACCTGACCCTATGTGGTGCTATAAATCTGATAGGATGTTCCAGACTGAGAAACAATCACATGGCTTTGTGTTTGGCATCCAGACAAGTGAGTGCATGTCTTAGCTGTCAGCCAATACAGAGGAGGACATGAATAAGTGGGTGGAAAGCATCTGTCAGACCCCTGTCTGGGGGCAGGTGCAGAGAACATAGGAAGGTAGATACCATGGCTGTGGTGGGGCCAAAAAAAGGGGTAAAAGAGGCAAAGGAACCAGGTACTGGTAGCTCAAGACTGTCATCCTAGCTACTCAGGAGTTTGAGATCTGAGGATCACAATTCAAAGCCAGCCCAGGACAGAAACTCCATGAGACTCTTATCTGCAATAAACTACTGAATGCAAGAAGCTCAAGCTCAGTGACAGCATCCAGGCCTAGCGTTCAAAACCCAGGACCGGCAGAAAAAAGTATCAAAGGACAAGAAGCAGGCCAAAAGTTAGAGGGACACTATCTTGACAAACAATACAATGGTAAGTTGCACTCAGAAGACTTGCACAAAATCTGGAAATGCCTGAGACCTATCTATGTATGTTTCCTGTTTGTCTAAATACATATGTTTATGCATTTATATATTAGTATAGAGAGACAGATCAATACACATGACTATACATAAATACATAGCCAGACACTTATGGGTGGGTGGTATACTGTGTGAGAGTTTGTGTTTGTGTTTTGTGGATGGCTATCTCTGTTTAAGAAAGATAGGAAATATGTAAATATCTTTAAAAAATTTGATAAAATATAGAGAGACATAAGCTCTTGAGGGAATCTGAAATGACAAGATTATTCACAGGCACGTTTATCCTTATGGATTCCTCAGCAAGTTTTAATTTTTTTCATTATTTTCTTTCTTTTTTTGAACCAGTGCTAAGGATTTCTCTCAGGGACCAGGTGCTGTCAATTACTAATTTTCCCATGGCTTGTACAAGAGGAACTGAGCCACAGTTCCACTTTTGCCTTATGTATTCGTGCTTAACTGAAGATAAAGATTTCTATCAGTGACTTTCTCTCAGGGGCTGGATTCTAACGAGGATCCCCAGACCTCAGCCTTCTCTATAGCTACAATTAACAATATGAGAACCCAGCACTGGGTTCCAATGCACAGGGCAAGAAATTGAGTGAATCTCTCAACTCCAATTAGCTATAATAAGCTAGAAGTGAAAGACCAATACCTTTGAGGAAAAGATGCTGAGGGTTATCACACAGGCCCTATGAGTAAGCCCTAAACCCTGTACACATGTGTGCATGCACACATTGGCAGATACACACACACATATGCACACACACAATATCTCAGGCAATATTGTATTTTGAATTAATATCCAAAGATTGGACAACAGGATAGCAAGTAATAAAATCTGTTTTTCTTGTCTACAATGAGGGAAAGGGATAAGTCACAAGATGCAGAAGCGAAGAATTCAGAGGCAAATGCTGTGAGTGAATAACTTGTAAAAAGCACATTTCTTTTCTTTTCTATTGTTTTTTCTGCCATTCTTGGGGCTTGAACTCATGGCCTGAGCACTGCTCTTGGCTTTTCCCAAGTCTAGCCCTCTGCCACTTGAGCCACATTGCCATATGGATTTTTATATCTGTGTGATATTAAGGACTCAAACCTAGATCTTCATGGATGCTAGGCAAGCACTCTACCACTGGGCCAAACTCTAAACCCCGATAAAGTATTTATAAATGGTCATCATCATCATATCAAAATATCCTTTCTCCTACAAAGAATGAACACTTATCTATGTCTGTAAGACTTTTTTTATGTCACCAATGCTTCTGTGATTTTCCCACTTGCATTTTTACAGATGACAGCACAGATATTCATCAGAAAGAAAAATAGATTAGGATACAGAAACCTAACAACGTCCTAGTAGATTGAAGTGAAAAATATGTGCAAGATGGCCTGGGTGTTTCATCAATTTGTAGAGTGCTTGGCTACCACACAAAAAGACTCCGGTTTGATTCTGCAGTACCATATACATAGAAAACTCTGGAAGTGGTGCTGTGGCTTGGTGGGACAGCTATAGCCTAAAGAAAGTCTAAGAACAATGGTCAGGCTCTGAGGTCAAGTCCCAGGACTAGCAAAAAAAATGTGCAAGAGGCAAAATGCAAGCTGAGAAGGCACTGTGAAGCAAAATGTCTTGTGAAGGGTAAGGGGAATAGTGACAGTTAAGTTTGGATCTTACCTAAGAAAGGCTCCTTGAGCCTGAGACCAGGCTAGCACTTACGCCTAGTGACTTAGGATTTGAACAAAAGGTGTGCTGTTTACTACATCCATATGTGAGGTGGGAAGGGAGATTCAGCCTCCAGTATGTCTTTGGGGAGGTCTTCTGTGAGCAAGGAGCTTTGGTCATTGGGCCTTGAAAGGTGACCCTACCTCCCTCACAATGGAACAGAATATGGAATCCTGGTAACTAAGCCACTGTATGTGACAACCAGCTCAAGCCAGCTCCCTTGGCCTGTGGCTCAGGAACCAGAAAGATGTTACTGTGCTGTTGCCAAAGGTTGCATCTCAGGCATGGGAGATATGGATGTCTCACTTGAAGAAGTAGATGCTGGATCAGTGCCAAGCCAAAATTCCAGTATATCAGGCATTTCTCTAGGAAGAAAGCCAGGAAACTCCAGGGCAACTCAGATGAGGTATATTGAGAGGAAACCTATTTGAACCCATCATCCTGCCCACACACTACAACCTTCTTGTGTGGTTTCAAGTGACTATACTGAGATTAGAGTGTGTCATTTCCAATCTACTCTATTCCAATTCCTCAGTGTGAAGTGTAGTCCCATTCCTACGTTTGAAATATCCACTGTTTTGCCAACATAGTGTGATGGTAAGTCAGCTCAGACTCTGAATGAGCCTTGTAACCTATGGATCCTGGAAGAAGGCCTGTTGGAGAGGCTGCTGACAAAGCTGATCCCTGCCTACCAGAAAGTTGATCTCTATTATGTGGGAAAATTCCTGCACAATTTCAAATAGTGTAGGACAATGTAGTAGTTGCTGGAAATTCTCTTGAAAAAGTGAGTGTTCCCCCTCCAAACCCAGGTTTGCTCACCCTTCCTGGCCATGTCTTGGAATACTTGGCTCCTCTCTGAGCCTGTTTGGTTCACTGGGGTGTTCACAGGGGAGCTAAGCATGATACAAGTGCACAAACTACTTTATTATGACTGGGACACCATGCCATTTCATTTCCCTCACAAGATACTGGAGTCTCAACAGTGTGCTTACTGAGAAGTTGGATTTCAGGCACGAGTAAGTGGCTCCCAACTGCAGCCCTCACCTAGGTGACATCCTAAGAAATCCCATTTCCCAGTAAGAAATGAGGTGTCAGTACTAATGGCGGAGGCCTGTGAAATACTGGAGCCTGTGAGTAGGAAGCCCATGTGGTCTAGATATTGGTTGGCCCTAACTTCTACAGAGCTTGGCAAAATGCCCTTTATGGCTGGTGTCAGCCAGGTAATGTCTGTCCTCTGAAAGGACTCGGGAATAAGCACTCATTAGAAAGACCCTACACCTCCTCAGTGTTCAGTCCAAACTCCAGTTCTACAGGTTCCTCCATTAGATCCTCATGGAAGTTGACTGACACTTCAACTTGCAGGGTCCACTCTGTCCACTCTGTACCTATTTCCATTCTTAGGTTTGGGTCATCGTGGAAGAGCTTATCCTGAACTCCGGATGAAAAACCCACCAATGGAGCTGGTGACTGATGGAGACAGAGAATCATCACTGCACTCCAGAAAGCATGGGCCTTCTGTAGAAATTACCAAACAGGTTTAGATCCTGTGGATATACCTTTTGCTCTGAACCCCATGTGTGACACAGTTGAACCTGCAGATACTATGGAGGAAGAAAAAGAGCAGCCAGATTTCCTTCCGTTTCCTTTCACACTCCACCCAGAGTCAGTCCATCTGAGTCAGAGTAACACTCCACTTATTGTGCAAGCTGAAGGGGCACACGCTGGGCTCATGGAAAATGTCCCCATGGGAAGCAGCAAGTGTACTCTCAATACTGGATTCATTGTAGGAAAATGAATCCATCCTCACAGAATATCCAGACCCATCCATCTCACTAAAAGAGACTCAATCTCCATTCGACAAACCAGAATCCATCCCCCTCTTAACTCAGGAAGGACATTCTGTTTCTCATGAGGAAGGAGACCCTTCTGAGGGCTCTGAAGTAGAATTACTGTCTGAAGGCAACTTGGAGGCCAGTCTGGATTTAGAGCTTCCCTGTCCTCTTCCTTAAAAGACATCTCTTTATCTTGCTCTTATGATTCTTGTCAAGTATTCATTGTATTTACTTTGCTAACTATTAAACTCTCATTGTTAATATTATGGTGTGCAGTTCTTCAGTCCTTATTATACTGTGTTTTATTTTCCACTTATAAAGTGAGACCTCAGACACCTAGGTCCTGGGTGGGCCAAAAACCAGAGAGGTCTGGTCCCATAGAAGACAACCTTACTGGATATACAGGGAACTATGAAATGCATGGAATCACCAGGAATCCAGGCCAGGCCTCCATGGAAAGACAAGTCAGCTACCAAAGCTTAAGGACAGAGCAGATGCCTGGAAATGTGTTTTGTCAATCGGGAGAAGTGCCAGAGTAACTGTAATATTATGGGGGACTCTGTTCTGTGAGTTCAAGTCTGTTTATATATCCATTGTGCTTTGTACAAATATTTAAGAAAATTAAAACTCCACAATAGCGTCAAAAATCTACTTTGGCTTTGAATGTTGCCTAGTTGTAGAGTGCTCGCCTAGTATACAAGAAGACCTTGATTCAATTCCTCGGCACTGCATACACAGAAAAAGCAGATGGGGCACTGTGGCTCAGGTGTCACAGTGCCACCCTTGAACAAATGTGGCCAAGGACAGTTCCTGGTCCCTCAGTTCAAGCCCCAGGACTAGCCAAACAAGAAATCATACCATTTTCCACACATTTGGAAATAAATCTGTTTTATCTAACCCTACTTCTTTTTTGCCAGTCCAGGGTGTGTGCCACCAAGCAAAACTACTGGCCCCCAACCTTACTATTTTGAATCATTTAAGTTTTTTACATAATCATATTTCATGCTGTCTGTATTAATACCATAAACAGTATGCTTAGTGTAATAATGTTAAAGGTAAAACATAAGAAATTAATAACCAAAATTCCTTTTTTATTAGTTTTATAGCATGACTACAATTTTATGAGAAAAATTACCTAGAATGTTTATTTTAGAGTTCAAGTAATCCATTTTGATAAATATATCAACCTACATCATTTATTTGAACACATTTTAAACTATTTTTTTCAGGAATGAAAATACATATATATTTGCTGTAAATGAAATTTATGACTTGGGGGGAAGGGAAAGGGAAAAGGGGGGAGGGGGTAACAGTGTTTACAAGAAATGGACTCATTACATATGTAACAGCAATCTCTTTGTATATCACCTTGACAACAAATTTTTTGAAAAGTACAATAAGTTTAAATGTCTACTTTGGGGAGAATTTTTTTTTTGCCAGTACTGGGCTTAGACTCAGGACCTGAGCACGATCCTTGTTTTTGTTTTTGTTTATTCTTAAGGCTCAAGTTCTATCACATGTGCCACAGCACCACTTTTATCTTTTTTATCTATGTTTTGCTGAGGAATTGAACTTGGGTCTTCATTCATGCTCGGCAAGAACTCTTCCACTAGGCTTAACTTATGGCCCCAGTGGGAAGGAAGTTTTCCATAAAATATGTAGAAAACATGTCCACTAAGGAAAAGCCATCAAAAATAGAAGGAAAATTATATACTTAGATAACGACATGCCAGTATTATGGCAGATCTCTGTAATTCTAGCTTCAAGAGTGGCCTATTTGGACCGGGAGTTGGCTGGCTGAAGTAAAGTTCTATCCTTGATCAAGGCCTAGGACAGTGCTCTGGCCATGAGTTGAAGCCATAGGACATGCAAAAAATAATAATTTAATGCCCGTGACTGGTGGCTCACCCTGGTAATCCTAGCTACCCTGGAGGATCGAGGTTCAAAGACGGCCCAGGCATAAAAATCTGTGAGAATCTTATTTCCAAATAATCCAGAAAATTCAAAATGACAATGTGCCTCAAGTGGTAGAGCTCTTGCTTTGAGCTGAAGAGCTTAAGGTAAACATCCAGGCCCAGAGTTCAAGCCCCATGAGTGAAAAAAAGAAAAAGAAAAAGAAAGCCCTTATCTAAGACTGGAGTGCACACTAGTGGTACTTTGCTTGCCTAGTATGCACAAAGCCCTGTGTTCAATTACTCTGTACCATGTACACCAAAAAAAAGCTGGAAATGATCTCAGAAGGTTGGGTTTTGAGGATCACAGTTCAAAGCCAGGCCAGACACTAAAGTCCATGAAACTGTTACTTCCACTTAACCACCAAAAACCAGAAGTGACACTGTGGCTCAAGGTGTTTAAGGTTGTAGCCTTGAGCTGAAGAGCCCAGGGACACTGCCCAGGTGCAAAATTTAAGTCTTACAACCAAAAGAGAAAGAGAGAGAGAGAGAGAGAGACAGAGAGAGAGAGAGAGAGAGACAGAGAGAGAGAGAGACAGAGAGAGAGATAGACAGAGAGAGAGACAGAGAGAGAGACAGAGAGAGACAGAGAGAGAGAGAGACAGAGAGAGAGACAGAGAGAGAGAGAGACAGACAGGCAAACAGACAAAGACAGACAGAGACAGAGAGACAGAGACAGAAACATCAAACAGTCAGGCACTCCTGGCTGAAGCGTGTAATTCTTGCTACTATGGAGGCTGAGATTGGAGGATCTTGGTTCAAAGCCCAAAGCCAGCCTGGACACATATGTTTGTGAGACTTACATCACCAATTAACTACCAGAAACCAAAAATGGAGCTGTAGAGGAAGAGCGCTAGCCTTGAGCTGAAGAGCTCAGGGACAGTGTCCAGGCCCAAAGTCCAAGCACCATGACGAATCAATAATAAAAAAAGAAGATAGCCAATAGGAATGATGAATAATTTTGTGCTGGGAGTTTGGCCTAGTGGTAGAGTGCTTGCCTAGCATGCACGAAGACCTGGGTTCAATTCCTCAATACCACATACATAGAAAAATGCTGGAAGTGGTGCTGAGGCTGAAGTGGTAGAGCCCTAGCCTTGAGAAAATATAAGGACAGTGCTCAGTCCCTGAGTTCAAGCCCAGGACTGGCCAAATCAAAAGTAGTAGAGCACTGGCATTGAACTGAAGATCTGAGGAACAGCCCAGGCACAGAGTTCAACCGCAAAAAACAACAACAAAATCTATGAAATGGCAGTGGTGGTTTTAAGCTAAGCAAAGCAAAAAGCTAAGCAAAAATAGAGTAGAAACTGGTAAAATACATATTTGTGTGTAAGCAAAATAGCCAGACTTATGCATTAGAACAGGATAGCAACTTGAAAAAATATTTTGTTTTCCATCTCACTAGGTCCTGTCTCTTAATTTATTCAAGTAAGTAAAATGCTGGGTTTTATAATCATTGCTCTGAATATTAGAAAATCATAATATCTCTCATTAACCAACAAAGACCAGGAACTGGGGCTTCGTTCAAATGGCAGAGTATAGGCAAGAGAAGAAAAAATTGAAGTAAGAACTTGAAGTTCTTGATCCAGAACCTGCATAGTAACAGAGCAGCAGCCTGGTGATGGTACCTCACACCTATAATCTCAGCTACTCAGAAGGCTAAGATATGAGAATCAAAGTTTAAAGCCAGCCAAAGTACCCAGTTAACTGCCAGAAAAACCAGAAGTGGCAGTGTGGCTCACAGATTAAAGCACTAGCCTTGAGCTGAAGAGCTCAGGGACAGTGCCCAGGCCCAGAATACAAGCCCCACAATTGACAAAAATCAAACAAGCAAACAAAACTCACAAAGAAGCCTGCAGACCACAGTGGTTCTGCTGAGTCTCTTCTCTATGGGGATCAGGAAACATTTCACTTTTTCTGTCTCTTCCCATCTCAACATTCATATTACAATAAGACTGTGTTGAAAGTTTCAATTTATAAAAATGTTTTTCATGAAGCACCCTGAAATATTCATCGCTTATATCTGAATTGAAGATAGTTGATTTGGGGCTGCATTGGTAGAGTGCTAGCCTTGAGCAGAAAAGGTCAGGGATAGAGCTGAAGCACTCAGTTGAAGACCCAGTGCCAACACACAAGAGAAATTATGCACTTTATACATGTTTTCTAATTTCTTAATGAATTTTTCAGTCTGTATAAATATAGGGTACATTCCTTGTTACTTAAGTAAGATTGCTCTTTTTTTTTCTTTTTGCCAGTCCTAGGGCTTGGACTCAGGGCCTAGACATTTTCATTGGACTCGCTTGCCCAAGGTGAGTGCTCTGCCTCTTGAGACACAGCGCCACTTCTAGCTTTTTTCTGAGTATGCGGTACCGGTCAATAGAACCTAGGTCTTCATGCATTCTAGGTGAGCACTCTACCATTAGGCTACATTCCCAGGCAGTGAGATTCCTCTTACAGTCATTGTATGTTCACAGAGTTTGATCTCACACACTGTAGGGCCCTGGTTGGCTTTGACCTGTGATCCTAAGCCCTGAGCCTCCTAAGTAGCTGAAATTAAGTTGTGAGCCAGCATGATGGCTTCCATTCTTTTTCTACAAAAATATATGTAGTTATCTAAAATATATCTATAGCTGAAAAAAATGAATCTCTCCCAAACAAATCTTCAAAGAAACAACCATCCTATTAAAAGGTGGGCTAAAGACTTAAAAGAGTATTCTCTGAAGAAAAAATTAAAATGGGCTTTAGACACATGAAGAAATGCTCCATATCTCTAGCAATAAGGGAAATGAAAATCAAAACAACTTTGAGATTCCACCTGACTCCAGTCAGAATGGCCATTATCAAAAAATCTAATAAGAGATACTGGTGGGGAAGTGACCAGGGGGGATCACACCTACACTGTTGGTGTGAGTGTAAACTCGTTCAACCACTAGGGAAAGCAGTGTGGTGGTTCCTCAAAAGACTGAACATAGAGCTCCCTATGATCCAGCAAATCCACTACTTGGCACCTACCCAATTGTCCAAAAAAAGGACATACTAAAGCCACTAGCACAATGATGCTCATTGCAGCACTATTTACCATAGCAAAGATATGAAACCAACCCAGATGCCACTCAGTAAATGACTGAATCAAGGAGATGTGGTACTTATACACAATGGAATGCTATGCTGCCATCAGAAGGAATGACATCGCCCCATTTGTAAGGAAATGGAAAGACTTGGAAAAATTCATATTAAGTGAAGCAAGCCAGACCCAAAGAAACATAAGCTCAATGGTTTCCCTCATTTGTAATAATTAGTTCACATCTAGGACTCTCCTAGCAGAGGATTACAATAACTCAAAAACCTAGGTATATAAGGTCATATAGGATGAGACTAAATAAAAGGATCTCTAGGATATGGGAACAAGAGCTATATCTTGTGTCATCGTTGCTCTTAATCTTGTGTGATTTTTGTCCTTAATCTACTATGTTATTTCTCATCTCTTATTTTGCCCTTTGGTTAATGTCAGATTGTTACTGTATCTGATTTTTTCCCTGGCATATTGTATATATGTTTATTTGTTTATGTGAAATAGGAAAGGGAAGGGGGGAAACAAGATGATTGGGAAGGGGAGGGGAGAGGGAACTGGGGACAAAAACATGTGGAGTGGAATAAATGTGTGAGAAGTAATGCAGTCCACTACCTGTAAATGTAATCATAACCCCTCTATACATTACACTGAAAATAAAAAAGAGACTATAAAAATATCTTTAGAAAATGAGGCTGGATGATGGAAACAACCAGATGCCCTACTACAAAAAATGTGATACACACACACACACACACACACACACACACACACACACACACACACAATGGAATGATACATAGCCAACCGACAAGATAAAATAATGGCATTCTCGGGGAAGTGGATGAAAAGGAAAAAAATCATATTAAGTGAAGTAAGCCAAACTCAAGGGAAAATAGGCCCAAGAGTCTCCCTCATTTGTCAAATTCAGTAGAAACCTTGGGCTCTGCTACCAGAGATTTACAATAGAACAAAATCTAGAGACATCGTGACAAATAGTATGACACTAAATGTAAGGACTTCCAAGATAAAGAAACAAAACTCATATAATGAGTGATTGTTGTCCTTAATGAACTATGTGATCTCTTATCTCTTTTGCTATCCCTTGGTTATATCATATTGTTACAATATTTCACCTTGTTTTCTGATATATTTCATATGTGCCTAATTGGTTATTTGAAATTGGATAGGGAAGGGGGGAAATGAACATGAGTGGGGGTAGGGGAAGGGAAATGGGGACCATATCATTACATGGGGTATCAAAGTTTGAGAAGTAATGCACCTCCTGTCTGGTGAATAAAATGTAACCCTTCTATAAATTACAATAAAAATAAATACATAAAAAGGAGATCTGCACAGAAAAAAATAATAATGGCATTTTTGGGGTAGTGGATGAAATTAGAGTGAATCCTGTTGAGTGAGATAAGTCAAGACCAAGGAACAAAAGGTACATGGTATCCTTAATATATGGATATTAGTTTCAAACAGTAGTAGAGCGATGATTGAATAGTTGATACCCAAAGTTCTGGACATAATTTTGGAGATATAAACATAACTACATAGACATAAAAATCTAGGATGGACTATACACTCTATAGACATGTGTTTTATTACAGATTAATCTGTATCTATGACATACAAAGACTCAGCTTAATTTTTACTATATTCTAAAATTTATGTGCCAGTGATTGTATAGCGATTCCCTTCTTGAATACTTGTTGGTTAAACATGACATTTGAAATACGATGTAAAATTCAATGTTAATAAATTTTTTTAAAAAAAGAGGATAGAGGTAAATACCACTAATGTACTTGCTCTAAGTGGTACAGAAATTTTCTTAATGAATCAAGGGGTTTTATTACATCTTTATGCAATTATTTTAGTTCTGAGTGTTCTACACTCAATGATACTTCTGGAAAGATGATATAGCTGACTGTGTAGATAGTATGAAGACATACTGGCCTAAAACGTAGAATAAAGCATTGGTAAGTGGCTGTTAGCTGTCCAGATTCTACTGGAATATGTGGAATGAATTGATTAAGCACAATGCAGGCTCTTAGTCAGATCAGGATCAAGATTATGTGGTTCCATGAGATGAATGAGGAAAGATCAGAAAAATCTACTAAGATATCCAGATATACTTTTGAAACTAAGGTATCTGGACTCCTTTTTTTTTCTTTCTTGGTGGGGAGCTTGAACTTTGGACCTGGGCAAGGTCTCTTAGTTCTTTTTCCTCAAGGCTAATGCTGTACCAGTTTTAGCCACAACTCCACTTAGTTTTTGGGTGGATAAGTGGAGAGAAGAATCTTACAGTTTTTTTTTGTTTTCGTTTTTTTGCTTGCAAAGGCTTTGAATCACCTTCTCCCTGCCTTGTAGAATGACAATTATGACCCTCCAGCGCCTGGCTAGTGATTTTTTGAAAATTGGACTTTCTTCCAAATCACGTAACTGGTTCCTAGCAAAGTTTTGAAGCCTGACTTAAATGTGACAGATTTTTGTCACTTGGAGACACTCTGTGCTGAACGTTAGACATCTACTAGCTGAGTCACAGTGGCACTTCCAGTTTTTGTTTATGTGGTGCTGAGGAATGGAATCCAGGGTTTCATACATGCTAGGCACGCTACATTTTCAGCCCAAGGTTTTATGTTTTGTTTTTTCAGTGTTGCATCTAAGGTACTGTATGATGTTCTTTCATTTTCTTTGCTTTTTACCTCTTTTCTTCCTTTTCCCTTTACTTTTATTCTCTGTAGTCACTGTGTTGAATTCGGGTACCCTGTGTCTTGTACATAGGTTTATGTGATTTGGGAAAGGGAGAGAGTATAATAAAATTATAAAAAAAAAGAAAGGAAAAAATGTGTACCAATTGAATTGTGATATTCGGAAGACACTAAACGGAAATGAACTGAACAATCTGGGTGGAGAGGGGGCTGAGGGAAGGAAAACAGAGAAAAATGAGGGGGGGAATAACAATTTTCTTAAGAAAATTACAGGTTGTAAAAGTACTGTAATCCTAGCTACTCAAGATAAGCTGAGACCTGAGGATTCCAGTTCAAAATCAGCCATGCAATAAATTCCATAAAATTTTTACCTCTAATTAACCAGCAAAAAAGAGAGCGTTGAATTGTGCTTAAAATGCCACAGGCCAAGATTTGCATAAAAGTGCTAAGGGGTAGCATTCAGAATGCCCACTCTCTCCACTCCTTTTTAACATAATACTAGAATTCCTAGGCAGTGACCACATCTTAGGCCATAAAACAAACCTGGACAGATTCAGAAACACTGAAATTATTCCATGCACACTCTCAAACCATAAAGGCATCAAATTGGATCTGAACACATATCTCCACCAACAAAAACCCTGTAACTCATGGAGACTGAACAACACATTGTTGAATAAAAAAAAATGGGTAATCGAAGAGATCAGAACAGATATCCAACTGTTTATGAAATTTAACAATAAGGAGCATGCAAATATCAACTCCTTAGGGACACAACAAAGGCAGTACTCAGAGGAAAATTTATAGTGCTGAGTGCCTACAACAGCAAGTTGGAAAAATGGCAAACCAACTAGTGAATGTCTCACTTTAACCTCCTGGAAAAAGAGCAACAAACCAACCCTAAACCCATTAGGAGAAAGCAAATTATTAAAATCAAAGCAAAATTAAATGATTTGGAACAAAAAAAACCTATAGAATCAACAAAACCAGGAGTTGGTTCTTTGAAAAATTAACAAAATTGAAAAGTCCTTAGTAAATCTTACCAAAAAAACAAGAGAGCATATCGAAATAAACAAAATCGCAGATGAAAATGGTAATATCACGACAGAAATTACCAAGATCCAGAATATCATGAGGGAATACTTCTCAAACCTTTACGCCAACAAATTTGAGAATCTAGAAGAAATGGATGAATTCCTAGACAAGATTAACATACCCACACTGAACCAAGAAGAGCTAACCCAACTCAACAGGCCTATTTCAAGCTCTGAAATAGAAATGGAAATTAGACAACTTCCACTTAAAAAGAGCCCAGGGCCAGATGGATTCACAGCTGAATTCTATGAGGTCTTCAAAGCAGAGCTCACACCAATACTCCTCAAGCTCTTCAACGAAATTGAAAATGAAGGTTGTTGACCAAACTCATTCTGTGAAGCCAGTATATCCCTCATCCCCAAACCAGACAGAGATTCATCAAAGAAAGAGAACTACAGACCCATTTCTTTGATGAACATCGATGCAAAACTTCTCAACAAAATCCTGGCCAACCGTCTACAACAACTCATCAAAAAATTATACACTATGATCAAACTGGATTCATCACAGGGTGGCAAAGCTGGTTCAACATACACAAATCAATTAATATAATTCGACACATCAACAGGAGCAAGGACAAAAATCACATGATTGTCTCAATAGATGCGGAAAAGGCATTTGACAAGATCCAAAACCCCTTTATGTTAAAAGATGTGGAGAAACTAGGACTCCATGGAACATTTCTCAATGTAATAAAGGCTGTGTATGAGAAACCCACTGCTAGTATTATACTTAATGGTGAAAATCTAAAGCCATTCCCTCTAAAATCAGGAACGAGTCAAGGATGCCCACTCTCTCCACTCCTTTCTAACATAGTACTAAATTTCCTAGGCAGTGCAGTAAGGCAAGAAGCAAGCATAAAGGGGATCCAAGTAGGGAAAGAGGAAATAAAACTATCCCTCTTTGCAGATGAAATGATTCTGTATTTAAAGAATCCTATAGACTCTACTCCCAAGCTCCTTGAGCTGATTCAAAGCTTTGGAAGGGTAGCAGGCCATAAAATCAACCCTCACAAATCAACTGCCTTCCTTTACGCCAACAGTGAGAGGAACGAGGCAATAATCAGGAAAGAAACTCCTTTCACAATAGCCTCAAAGAAAATAAAGTACCTAGGAATTAGCTTAACTAAGAATGTAAAGGACCGTTTAGATGAAAACTTTAAAACCCTAAAAAAGGAAATTAAAGCAGAACTAAGGAAATGGAAATAGCTCCCATGCTCCTGGATTGGAAGAATCAACATTGTGAAAATGAGAATCTTGCCAAGGGCTATCTACAAATTCAATGCAATACCCATCAACATCCCAATGTCATTCTTTAAAGAAATACAAGAGGCAATTCAAAATTTCATATGGAATAATAAACGACCCTGTAAGCAAAAACACTTCTTAGCAGAAAGAACAGCGCTGGAGGAATTTCAATTCCAAACTTTAGACTCTATTACAGAGCTATAATTCCCAAAACAGCTTGGTACTGGCACAAGAACAGGCCTGAAGTCCAATGGAATAGAACTGCAGACCCAGATATTAAACCACAGACCTATGGCCACCTAATCTTTGACAAGGGAGCCAAAAAAATAGAATGGAAGAAAGATAGCCTCTCCAACAAGTTGTGCTGGCAGAACTGGTTAAGCACTAGCAGAAAACTAAAGTTGGATCCTTCTTTGTCACCTTGCACTAGAATTAACTCCAAATGGATCAAAGACCTGGAGGTAAAAGCTGACACACTGAAACGTTTACAGGAAGGAATAGGAGATACACTAGGCCTCCTTGGCACAGGTCGAAACTTTCTTAATAAGGACCAAGAATCACAACAAATCAGAGAAAGGCTGGATAAGTGGGACTGCATTAAACTGCAGAGCTTTTGTATGGCAACGGATATAGGTAGTAAACTAATAAGGAAGCCTACAGAGTGGGAGAAGATCTTCACCAACCAAACAACGGACAAAGGGCTCATATCTAAAATATATCAACAACTCAAAAAATTGAATCACTCCAAAACTAACCTCCAAAGAAACACCCATCCCATTAAAAAATGGGGCAAAGACTTAAAGAGAGTCTTCTCTGAAGGAGAAAAAAAATGGCGTATAGGCACATGAAGAAATGCTCAACATCTCGGGTCATAAAAGAATTGCATATCAAAAGAACTCTAAGATTCCATCTCACTCTAGTTAGAATGGCCAGGATCAGGAAAACGAATGACAACAGATGCTGGAGGGGATGTGGCCAGGAGGGATCACTACTACACTGTTGGTGGGAGTGCAAACTCGTTCAACCACTATGGAAAGCAGTGTGGCAGTGCCTCAAAAGGCTAAACATAGAACTCCCCTATGACCCAGCAATTCCACTACTTGGCAGTTGCCCAACAATCCAGAAACAAGGGCATACTAAACCCACTAGCACAACAATGTTCATTGCAGTGCTATTCACCATAGCAAAGATATGGAACCAACCCAGATGTCCCTCAGTTGATGAGTGGATCAACAAGTCGTGGTATTTGTACACAATGGAATTCTATGCTGCTGTCAGAAAGAATGACAACACCCCATTTGTTAGGATATGGAAAGATTAGAAAAAATCATGTTAAGTGAAGTCAGCCAGACTCAAAGAACTTAGGCTCAGTGGTTTCCCTCATTCGTCATAATCAGTAGAAACCTTGGGCTCTACTAGCAGAGATTTGCAATAGAGCAAAAGGCCATATATAAGGCCATATAATGTGAAGCTAATTGAAAGGACCTCCAGGATATTGAAACAAAAGCCAGATAATGAATGATTGTTGTCCTTAATGTACTATGTTGTCTCTCATCTCCTTTGCTGTCCCTTGGTTATCCCATATTGGTATAGTATCTCACTTTGTTATCTGATATATTGAATTTATTTGTATTTGGATATTTGAAATTTGATAGGGAAGGGGGGAAAACCAAGACGGGTGGGGCGTGTGGAGTTGGAGGGAAATGGGTACCAAGACATGTGAAAGGGTATCAATGTATGTGAATTAATGCGCCTTCTACCTGGCAAATATCATGTAACCCTTTTACTAATTACAATAAAAAAAATGAAAAAAAAAAGAAAGTTGTAGTGTGTAGGAGGATGATGGGGTCAAATACATTTCTTCTTAGAAATTTACCTCATCTGGTTGCCCTGGATTTTCCTGGCCTTCTTCTTAGAGAAAGGCCTGTTATACTGCATTTGTGGCTTGACAAAGATCTAGCATGTACATCTTCGAGTAAGACATCCACAACTTCCATGCCTGAGACTCGAGATTCCTGACCTTTGGCAAGAACACAGCAACATCTTTCTTCCTCCTGAGACACAGGCCAAGTGAGCTGGCTTGAGTTGGTTGTTAGTTACCCTGGCTTGGTTACCAGCGTTCCATATTCTGTACCATTGTGAGGGAGGCAGGGTCAACTTTCAGGGCCCAATGACCAAAGATCCTTGCTCACAGAAGACCTCACCAAAGACATACTGGAGGCTGAATCTCTCCTCCAATCTCACAATATACATGTGGATGTAGTAAACAGCACACCTTATTTGTCCATTCCCAATGTCTTCCACTAGGCCCAACTACCAGTCTGGTCTCAGGCTCAAGGAGCCTTTCTTAGGTAAGATCCAAACTTAAGGGTCAATATTGCCCTCATCCTTTACAAAACATTTGCTTCACAGTGCCTTCTCTGCCTGCATTTTGCCCCTTGTCGAATTTTTTTTTGTTTTTGCTAGTCTTGGGACTTTACCTCAGAGTGTGAACATGGTTCTTGGGCTTTCTTTAGGCTTTAGCTGTCCCACCGAGCCACAGCACCACTTGCAGCGTTTTCTATGTATGTGGTAATGAGGAATCAAACCTGAGTCTTTTTGCGTGGTAGCCAAGGACTCTACCACTAGGTCAAACACACAGGGCATCTTGCACATATTTTTGACGTCAATCTACTAGGATATTATTAGAGTTCTGTATCCTAATCTATTTTTTCCTGAAAATTAGCTTTGCTGTCATGTGTAAAAAATGCAAGAGGGAAAAACACAGAAGAATTAGTGAAATTTTAAAAAAAGCATTACACACATAGATAAGTGTTCATTCTTTGTAGGAGAAAGGATATTTTGATAGGTTGATGATGACTTTATAATTACTATGTCAGGGTTGAGAGTTTGGCATAGTGGTAGAGTGCTTGCCTAGCATCCATGAAGATCTGGGTTTGATTGCTCAGTATCACATAGATAGAAAATCTAGATGTGGCACTGTGGCTCAAGTGGCAGAGGGCTAGACTTGAGAAAACCCGAGGACAGTGCTCAGGCCCTGAATTCAAGCCCCAAGACTGGCAGAAAGGTAAAAGAAAATAAAAATGCTGTTTACGAGCTAATTCACTCCCAGCATTGGCTTCTGAAATCTTCGCTTCTGCATCTTGTGAAATACCCCTTTCCCTCAACGTAGACAAGAAAAACAGATCCATCCCATGGTCCACTGTGAGGCCACTGGTTGGGCTAAGAGCTAGTCGTGCAGCAACACATAAGTTTTATTCTAATACTTTCCAAACTTTGTACTCAAATATGCTACCTACTTACCAACTTAGGTCAGTTATCCTTATGCTATACCTTTTCTTCATGACTACAATATTCTTATACTCCTACGTTAATCCTCTTGTACCTCCCCTGACCTCTCTCATTCTTTTTTTCTATCTCTGGACCTCTGCTGGTCTTTCAACCCTTATACTGCATGGATCTACACTTGATGGCTGTTGAGCAATATTGTATATGTAGGTGGTTAATTGTTCTCTAGGCTCAGAAGGACTTAAAGACAATAGAGATTGGATTGAGAGGCTTATTGTTTTGGGTATAAATCGCTTATCAGTGGTTGTATTAGACTGGTCTGTAAGTGCACAAAAAGAAAGAGTGATAATACCATTCAAAACTTGTGAACATCTAGTGTCTGCCAGCTACAGAGGTCTAGGTTGGTTATATCTGAAACACTATAATCGTATTTAGTAGTAATCTTGCTCCCATTTTCAAATGGGCAGAACAAGAAACTCAAGAAAAATGTCAAATCAAGAAACAACATCCCCCACCCAATGTAAACAGACAATGGAACAGTCACTTGCACACCTAGAGGAGAGTCTTCCAAGTGCTACACAAATGCAATTGATAAACATCATTAATGGAATATGTGAAAATATAAAGAAAGAGATAATGGAGGAAGCCATAGCTGAACAAGTGGAAAGCACAAACAAGGTGATAAGTTAGAAAGAAGAAGCCATAAAGGAGGCCATAATAAAGGTTTTTCAAAGAAAGATGGATGAATTCATAGAATCCACAAATAAAAACGTGACTAAACTCCAGCGAATGTCCAAAGAAAATAAAGCTACTGAGCTAACCACTCAAAAGGAAATCAAGGAGATAAAGAAATCCATACATGATCTAAAACAAGAGACGCAAGTCATCAAAAGTGAACATTTAGAAGCAAGGGCGATGAAAAATAAAGTAGATAGCTTTGATACCAGGTTAGACAATGCAGAGGAGAGAATTTCTGGGGCTGAAGATAATTTAGTTATTATAGAGAAAGAACAGAAAATGAGTCAATCCCAATCTAGGAAATAAGAGAGAGCGCTTCAGGAGGTCCAAGATACAATTAGGAAGCCTAATTTAAGGCTAGTTGGTATTGAGGAGGGCATGGAGAAAGTGTCAATGGTATTGGAAATATACTTCAGGGAATCATCTCAGAGAATTTCCCAAATATCCAGAAGGGCAGGCCCATCCAGATACGAGAAGCTTTTAGAACCCCAAACAGACCTGACCAGAAAAGAACATCCCACCGCCACATTGTGATCCGAACTGGATCAATAGAAACGAAAGGAAAGATCCTAAAGGCAGCCAGGGAAAAGGGATCAGTAACCTATAAAGGCAAACCAATCAGAATAACCCCAGATTTCTCAGCAGAGACTATGCAAGCACGAAGTGACTGGAAGCATATATGTCATGCCCTTAAATCAAATAACTACCAACCAAGAATATTGTAGCCAGCTAAGCTCTCATTCATAACTGAGGGAAGAATAAAAACATTCCATTCCAGGGAAAAGCTGCAACAATATGTCGAAACAAAACCAACAGTACAGAGAATTCTCAAAGATGCTCTATACATAGAAAACCAAAATAAATGCAATATAGGGAAAGAAATGGCACCTAAACAGCATACCATCTAAGGACCACAAGAACTGTCAAGACACAGGCCCTACTAAAAGCTTTTAAAAATGGTAGGAACTAATAAATATCTCTCAATCCTAACTCTCAATATCAATGGACTTAACTCTCCAATTAAACAGCATAGGCTGTCTAGTTGGATCAAAAAGCAAGAGCCATCGTTCTGCTGTCTTCAAGAGACACATCTTGCCCCAAAACAATCATCTTTTGAAAGTGAGAGGTTGGAATAAACTCTATCAAGCTAACTGCCCTCATAAACAGGCTGGAGTTGCCATCCTCATATCAGATACAATAGACTTCAAACTAAAATTAGTAAGAAAAGACAAAGAAGGTGACTACATACTACTAAAGGGATCTTTCCTCCAGGAAGACATAACGATCCTAAATATTTACACACCCAATCCCGGAGCTCCAAACTTCATCAAGCAAACTTTACTTACACTGAAACCATACAATGATCGAAATACAGTGATTGTTGGTGAGTTTAACACACCACTCTCACCTATGGACAGATCAACAAGGCAAAACTCAACAGAGAAACCTTAGAACTGAACAACTATATAGACCAACTAGATCTAACAGACATCTGCAGAATATTCCACCCAGTAACAACACAATATACGTTTTTCTCAGCAGCACATGGAACATTTTCAAAAATAGATCACATCTTAGGCCATAAAACAAACCTGGACAGATTCAGAAACACTGAAATTATTCCATGCACACTCTCAGACCATAAAGGCATCAATTGGAGCTGAACACATATCTCCACCAACGAAATCCCTATAACTCATGGAGACTGAACAACACATTGTTGAATCAAAAACAATGGGTAATCGAAGAGATCAGAACAGATATCCAACTGTTTATGGAATTTAACAATAAGGAGCATGCAAATATCAACTCCTTAGGGACACAACAAAGGCAGTACTCAGAGGAAAATTTATAGTGCTGAGTGCCTACAACAGCAAGTTGGAAAAATGGCAAACCAACTAGTTAATGTCTCACTTTAACCTCCTGGAAAAAGAGCAACAAACCAACCCTAAACCCATTAGGAGAAAGCAAATTATTAAAATCAAAGCAGAATTAAATGATTTGGAATAAAAAAAACCTGTAGAATCAACAAAACCAGGAGTTGGTTCTTTGAAAGAATTAACAAAATTAACAAGCCCTTAGCAAATCTTACCAAAAAAACAAGAGAGCATATCGAAATAAACAAAATCGCAGATGAAAATGGTAATATCACGACAGAAATTACCAAGATCCAGAATATCATGAGGGAATACTTCTCAAACCTTTACGCCAACAAATTTGAGAATCTAGAAGAAATGGATGAATTCCTAGACAAGATTAACATACCCACACTGAACCAAGAAGAGCTAACCCAACTCAACAGGCCTATTTCAAGCTCTGAAATAGAAATGGAAATTAGACAACTTCCACTTAAAAAGAGCCCAGGGCCAGATGGATTCACAGCTGAATTCTATGAGGTCTTCAAAGCAGAGCTCACACCAATACTCCTCAAGCTCTTCAACGAAATTGAAAATGAAGGTTGTTGACCAAACTCATTCTGTGAAGCCAGTATATCCCTCATCCCCAAACCAGACAGAGATTCATCAAAGAAAGAGAACTACAGACCCATTTCTTTGATGAACATCGATGCAAAACTTCTCAACAAAATACTGGCCAACCGTCTACAACAACTCATCAAAAAATTATACACTACGATCAAACTGGATTCATCACAGAGTGGCAAAGCTGGTTCAACATACACAAATCAATTAATATAATTCAACACATCAACAGGAGCAAGGACAAAAATCACATGATTGTCTAAATAGATGCGGAAAAGGCATTTGACAAGATCCAAAACCCCTTTATGTTAAAAGATGTGGAGAAACTAGGACTCCATGGAACATTTCTCAATGTAATAAAGGCTGTGTATGAGAAACCCACTGCTAGTATTATACTTAATGGTGAAAATCTAAAGCCATTCCCTCTAAAATCAGGAACGAGACAAGGATGCCCACTCTCTCCACTCCTTTCTAATATAGTACTAAATTTCCTAGGCAGTGCAATAAGGCAAGAAGCAAGCATAAAGGGGATCCAAGTAGGGAAAGAGGAAATAAAACTATCCCTCTTTGCAGATGACATGATTCTGTATTTAAAGAATCCTATAGACTCTACTCCCAAGCTCCTTGAGCTGATTCAAAGCTTTGGAAGGGTAGCAGGCCATAAAATCAACCCTCACAAATCAACTGCCTTCCTTTACGCCAACAGTGAGAGGAACGAGGCAATAATCAGGAAAGAAACTCCTTTCACAATAGCCTCAAAGAAAATAAAGTACCTAGGAATTAGCTTAACTAAGAATGTAAAGGACCGTTTAGATGAAAACTTTAAAACCCTAAAAAAGGAAATTAAAGCAGAATTAAGGAAATGGAAATAGCTCCCATGCTCCTGGATTGGAAGAATCAACATTGTGAAAATGAGAATCTTGCCAAGGGCTATCTACAAATTCAATGCATTACCCATCAACATCCCAATGTCATTCTTTAAAGAAATACAAGAGGCAATTCAAAATTTCATATGGAATAATAAACGACCCCGTAAGCAAAAACACTTCTTAGCAGAAAGAACAGCGCTGGAGGAATTTCAATTCCAAACTTTAGACTCTATTACAGAGCTATAATTCCCAAAACAGCTTGGTACTGGCACAAGAACAGGCCTGAAGTCCAATTGAATAGAACTGCGGACCCAGATATTAAACCACAGACCTATGGCCACCTAATCTTTGACAAGGGAGCCAAAAAAACAGAATGGAAGAAAGATAGCCTCTTCAACAAGTTGTGCTGGCAGATCTGGTTATGCACCAGCAGAAAAATAAAGTTGGATCCTTCTTTGTCACCTTGCACTAGAATTAACTCCAAATGGATCAAAGACCTGGAGGTAAAAGCTGACACACTGAAACGTTTACAGGAAGGAATAGGAGATACACTAGGCCTCCTTGGCACAGGTCGAAACTTTCTTAATAAGGACCAAGAATCTCAACAAATCAGAGAAAAGCTGGATAAGTGGGACTGCATTAAACTGCAGAGCTTTTGTATGGCAACGGATATAGGTAGTAAACTAATCAGGAAGCCTACAGAGTGGGAGAAGATCTTCACCAACCAAACAACGGACAAAGGCCTCATATCTAAAATATCTCAACAACTCAAAAAATTGAATCACTCCAAAACTAACCTCCAAAGGAACACCCATCCCATTAAAAAATGGGGCAAAGACTTAAAGAGAGTCTTCTCTGAAGAAGAAACAAAAAATGGCCTATAGACACATGAAGAAATGCTCAACATCTCTGGTCATAAAAGAATTGCATATCAGAAGAACTCTAAGATTCCACCTCACTCCAGTTAGAATGGCCAGGATCAGGAAAACGAATGACAACAGATGCTGGAGGGGATGTGGCCAGGAGGGATCACTACTACACTGTTGGTGGGAGTGCAAACTCGTTCAACCACTATGGAAAGCAGTGTGGCAGTGCCTCAAAAGGCTAAACATAGAACTCCCCTATGACCCAGCAATTCCCCTACTTGGCATTTGCCCAACAATCCAGAAACAAGGGCATACTAAACCCACTAGCACAACAATGTTCATTGCAGTGCTATTCACCATAGCAAAGATATGGAACCAACCCAGATGTCCCTCAGTTGATGAGTGGATCAACAAGTTGTGGTATTTGTACACAATGGAATTCTATGCTGTTGTCAGAAAGAATGACATCGCCCCATTTGTTAGGATATGGAAAGACTTAGAACAAATCATATTAAGTGAAGTCAGCCAGACTCAAAGAACTTAGGCTCAGTGGTTTCCCTCATTCGTCATAATCAGTAGAAACCTTGGGCTCTACTAGCAGAGATTTGCAATAGAGCAAAAGGCCATATATAAGGCCATATAATATGAAGCTAATTGAAAGGACCTCCAGGATATTGAAACAAAAGCCAGATAATGAATGATTGTTGTCCTTAATGTACTATGTTGTCTCTCATCTCCTTTGCTGTCCCTTGGTTATCCCATATTGGTATAGTATCTCACTTTGTTATCTGATATATTGAATTTATTTGTATTTGGATATTTGAAATTTGATAGGGAAGGGGGGAAAACCAAGACGGGTGGGGCGTGTGGAGTTGGAGGGAAATGGGTACCAAGACATGTGAAAGGGTATCAATGTATGTGAATTAATGCGCCTTCTACCTGGCAAATATGTAACCCTTTTACTAATTACAATAAAAAAATGAAAAAAAAAGAAAGTTGTAGTGTGTGGGAGGATGATGGGGTCAAATACATTTCTTCTTAGAAATTTATCTCATCTGGTTGCCCTGGATTTTCCTGGCCTTCTTCTTAGAGAAAGGCCTGTTATACTGGATTTGTGGCTTGACAAAGATCTAGCATGTACATCTTCGAGTAAGACATCCACAACTTCCATGCCTGAGACTCGAGATTCCTGACCTTTGGCAACAACACAGCAACATCTTTCTTCCTCCTGAGACACAGGCCAAGTGAGCTGGCTTGAGCTGGTTGTTAGTTACACTGGCTTGGTTACCAGCGTTCCATATTCTGTACCATTGTGAGGGAGGCAGGGTCACCTTTCAGGGCCCAATGACCAAAGATCCTGGCTCACAGAAGACCTCACCAAAGACATAGTGGAGGCTGAATCTCTCCTCCAATCTCACAATATACATGTGGATGTAGTAAACAGCACACCTTATTTGTCCATTCCCAATGTCTTCCACTAGGCCCAACTACCAGTCTGGTCTCAGGCTCAAGGAGCCTTTCTTAGGTAAGATCCAAACTTAAGGGTCAATATTGCCCTCATCCTTTACAAAACATTTGCTTCACAGTGCCTTCTCTGCCTGCATTTTGCCCCTTGTCGAATTTTTTTTTGTTTTTGCTAGTCTTGGGACTTGACCTCAGAGTGTGAACATGGTTCTTGGGCTTTCTTTAGGCTTTAGCTGTCCCACCGAGCCACAGCACCACTTGCAGCGTTTTCTATGTATGTGGTAATGAGGAATCAAACCTGAGTCTTTTTGCGTGGTAGCCAAGGACTCTACCACTAGGTCAAACACACAGGGCATCTTGCACATACTTTTGACGTCAGTCTACTAGGATATTATTAGGTTTCTGTATCCTAATCTATTTTTTCCTGAAAATTAGCTTTCCTGTCATGTGTAAAAAATGCAAGAGGGAAAAACACAGAATTAGTGAAATTTAAAAAAAAGCATTACACACATAGATAAGTGTTCATTCTTTGTAGGAGAAAGGATATTTTGATAGGATGATGATGACTTTATAATTACTATGTCAGGGTTGAGAGTTTGGCATAGTGGTAGAGTGCTTGCCTAGCATCCATGAAGATCTGGGTTTGATTGCTCAGTATCACATAGATAGAAAATCTAGATGTGGCACTGTGGCTCAAGTGGCAGAGGGCTAGACTTGAGAAAACCCGAGGACAGTGCTCAGGCCCTGAATTCAATCCCCAAGACTGGCAGAAAGGTAAAAGAAAATAAAAATGCTGTTTACGAGCTAATTCACTCCCAGCATTGGCTTCTGAAATCTTCGCTTCTGCATCTTGTGAAATACCCCTTTCCCTCAACGTAGACAAGAAAAACAGATCCATCCCATGGTCCACTGTGAGGCCACTGGTTGGGCTAAGAGCTAGTCGTGCAGCAACACATAAGTTTTATTCTAATACTTTCCAAACTTTGTACTCAAATATGCTACCTACTTACCAACTTAGGTCAGTTATCCTTATGCTATACCTTTTCTTCATGACGACAATATTCTTACACTCCTACGTTAATCCTCTTGTACCTCCCCTGACCTCTCTCATTCTTTTTTTCTATCTCTGGACCTCTGCTGGTCTTTCAACCCTTATACTGCATGTATCTACACTTGATGGCTGTTGAGCAATATTGTATATGTAGGTGGTTAATTGTTCTCTAGGCTCAGAAGGACTTAAAGACAATAGAGATTGGATTGAGAGGCTTATTGTTTTGGGTATAAATCGCTTATCAGTGGTTGTATTAGACTGGTCTGTAAGTGCACAAAAAGAAAGAGTGATAATACCAATCAAAACTTGTGAACATCTAGTGTCTGCCAGCTACAGAGGTCTAGGTTGGTTATATCTGAAAAACTATAATCGTATTTAGTAGTAATCTTGCTCCCATTTTCAAATGGGCAGAACAAGAAACTCAAGAAAAATGTCAAATCAAAAAACAACATCCCCCACCCAATGTAAACAGACAATGGAACAGTCACTTGCACACGTAGAGGAGAGTCTTCCAAGTGCTACACAAATGCAATTGATAAACATCATTAATGGAAAATGTGAAAATATAAAGAAAGAGATAATGGAGGAAGCCATAGCTGAACAAGAGGAAAGCACAAACAAGGTGATAAGTGAGAAAGAAGAAGCCATAAAGGAGGCCATAATAAAGGTTTTTCAAAGAAAGATGGATGAATTCATAGAATCCACAAATAAAAACGTGACCAAACTCCAGCAAATGTCCAAAGAAAATAAAGCTACTGAGCTAACCACTCAAAAGGAAATCAAGGAGATAAAGAAATCCATACATGATCTAAAACAAGAGACGCAAGTCATCAAAAGTGAACATTTAGAAGCAAGGGCGATGAAAAATAAAGTAGATAGCTTTGATACCAGGTTAGACAATGCAGAGGAGAGAATTTCTGGGGCTGAAGATAATTTAGTTATTATAGAGAAAGAACAGAAAATGATTCAATCTCAATCTAGGAAATAAGAGAGAGCGCTTCAGGAGGTCCAAGATACAATTAGGAAGCCTAATTTAAGGCTAGTTGGTATTGAGGAGGGCGTGAAGAAAGTGTCAATGGTATTGGAAATATACTTCAGGGAATCATCTCAGAGAATTTCCCAAATATCCAGAAGGGCAGGCCCATCCAGATACGAGAAGCTTTTAGAACCACAAACAGACCTGACCAGAAAAGAACATCCCACCGCCACATTGTGATCCGAACTATATCAATAGAAACGAAAGAAAAGATCCTAAAGGCAACCAGGGAAAAGGGATCAGTAACCTATAAAGGCAAACCAATCAGAATAACCACAGATTTCTCAGCAGAGACTATGCAAGCACGAAGTGACTGGAAGCATATATGTCATGCCCTTAAATCAAATAACTACCAACCAAGAATATTGTAGCCAGCTAAGCTCTCATTCATAACTGAGGGAAGAATAAAAACATTCCATTCCAGGGAAAAGCTGCAACAATATGTCGAAACAAAACCAACAGTACAGAGAATTCTCAAAGATGCTCTATACATAGAAAACCAAAATAAATGCAATATAGGGAAAGAAATGGCACCTAAACAGCACACCATCTAAGGACCTCAAGAACTGTCAAGACACAGGCCCTACTAAAAGCTTTTAAAAATGGTAGGAACTAATAAATATCTCTCAATCCTAACTCTCAATATCAATGGACTTAACTCTCCAATTAAACAGCATAGGCTGTCTAGTTGGATGAAAAAGCAAGAGCCATTGTTCTGCTGTCTTCAAGAGACACATCTTACCCCAAAACAATTATCTTTTGAAAGTGAGAGGTTGGAATATACTCTATCAAGCTAACTGCCCTCATAAACAGGCTGGAGTTGCCATCCTCATATCAGATACAATAGACTTCAAACTAAAATTAGTAAGAAAAGACAAAGAAGGTGACTACATACTACTAAAGGGATCTTTCCTCCAGGCAGACATAACGATCCTAAATATTTACACACCCAATCCCGGAGCTCCAAACTTCATCAAGCAAACTTTACTTACACTGAAACCATACAATGATCGAAATACAGTGATTGTTGGTGAGTTTAACACACCACTCTCACCTATGGACAGATCAACAAGGCAAAACTCAACAGAGAAACCTTAGAACTGAACAACTATATAGACCAACTAGATCTAACAGACATCTGCAGAATATTCCACCCAGTAACAACACAATATACGTTTTTCTCAGCAGCACATGGAACATTTTCCATAATAGACCACATCTTAGGCCATAAAACAAACCTGGACAGATTCAGAAACACTGAAATTATTCCACGCACACTCTCAGACCATAAAGGCATCAATTGGAGCTGAACACATATCTCCACCAACGAAAACCCTGTAACTCATGGAGACTGAACAACACATTGTTGAATCAAAAACAACGGGTAATCGAAGAGATCAGAACAGATATCCAACTGTTTATGGAATTTAACAATGAGGAGCATGCAAATATCAACTCCTTAGGGACACAACAAAGGCAGTACTCAGAGGAAAATTTATAGTGCTGAGTGCCTACAACAGCAAGTTGGAAAAATGGCAAACCAACTAGTTAATGTCTCACTTTAACCTCCTGGAAAAAGAGCAACAAACCAACCCTAAACCCATTAGGAGAAAGCAAATTATTAAAATCAAAGCAGAATTAAATGATTTGGGATAAAAAAAACCTGTAGAATCAACAAAACCAGGAGTTGGTTCTTTGAAAGAATTAACAAAATTGACAAGCCCTTAGCAAATCTTACCAAAAATCAAGAGAGCATATCGAAATAAACAAAATCGCAGATGAAAATGGTAATATCACGACAGAAATTACCAAGATCCAGAATATCATGAGGGAATACTTCTCAAACCTTACGCCAACAAATTTGAGAATCTAGAAGAAATGGATGAATTCCTAGACAAGATTAACATACCCACACTGAACCAAGAAGAGCTAACCCAACTCAACAGGCCTATTTCAAGCTCTGAAATAGAAATGGAAATTAGACAACTTCCACTTAAAAAGAGCCCAGGGCCTGATGGATTCACAGCTGAATTCTATAAGGTCTTCAAAGCAGAGCTCACACCAATACTCCTCAAGCTCTTCAACGAAATTGAAAATGAAGGTTGTTGACCAAACTCATTCTGTGAAGCCAGTATATCCCTCATCCCCAAACCAGACAGAGATTCATCAAAGAAAGAGAACTATAGACCCATTTCTTTGATGAACATCGATGCAAAACTTCTCAACAAAATACTGGCCAACCGTCTACAACAACTCATCAAAAAATTATACACTATGATCAAACTGGATTCATCACAGGGAGGCAAAGCTGGTTCAACATACACAAATCAATTAATATAATTCAACACATCAACAGGAGCAAGGACAAAAATCACATGATTGTCTCAATAGAGGCGGAAAAGGCATTTGACAAGATCCAAAACCCCTTTATGTTAAAAGATGTGGAGAAGCTAGGAATCCATGGAACATTTGTCAATGTAATAAAGGCTGTGTATGAGAAACCCACTGCCAGTATTATACTTAATGGTGAAAATCTAAAGCCATTCCCTCTAAAATCAGGAATGAGACAAGGATGCCCACCCTGTCCACTCCTTTGTTACATAGTACTAGATTCCCTAGCCAGTGCAATTAGGCAAGAAGCAAGCATAAAAGGGATCTAAGTAGGGAAAGAGGAAATAAAACTATCCCTCTTTGCAGATGACATGATTCTGTATTTAAAGGATCCTATAGACTCTACTCCCAAGCTCCTTGAGCTGATTCAAAACTTTGTCAGAGTAGCAGGCTCTAAAATCAACCCTCAAAAATCAACTGCCTTCCTTTATGCCAACAGTGAGAGGAACGAGGCAATAATCAGGAAAGAAACTCCTTTCACAATAGCCTCAAAGAAAATAAAGTACCTAGGAATTAGCTTAACTAAGAATGTAAAGGACCTTTTTGACGAAAACTTTAAAACCCTAAAAAAGGAAATTAAAGCAGAACTTAGGAAATGGAAAAACCTCCCATGCTTCTGGATTGGAAGAATCAACATTGTGAAAATGACAATCTTGCCAAGAGCTATCTACAAATTCAATGCAATACCCACTAACATCACATCGTCATTCTTTAAAGAAATAGAAAAGGCAATCCAAAATTTCATATGGAATAATAAAAGACCCTGTATAGCAAAAACACTTCTTAGCAGAAAGAACAGCGCTGGAGGAATTATAGCTCTTACAGAGCTATAATTCTCAAAACAGCTTGGTACTGGCACAAGAACAGGCCTGAAGACCAATGGAATAGAACTGAGGACCCACATATTAAACCACAGACCTATGGCCAACTAATCTTTGACAAGGGAGCCAAAAAAATAGAATGGAAGAAAGACAGCCTCTTCAACAATTTATGCTGGCAGAACTGGTTAAGCACCTGCAGAAAACTAAAGCTGGATCCTTCTTTGTCACCTTGCATTAGAATTAACTCCAAATGGATCAAAGATCTGGAGGTAAAAGCTGACACACCGAAAACTCTACAGGAAGAAATAGGAGATACACTAGGCCTCCTTGGCACAGGTCGAAACTTTCTTAATAAGGACCAAGAATCACAACAAATCAGAGAAGGGCTGGATAAGTGGGACTGCATTAAACTGCAGAGCTTTTGTATGGGAAAGGACATAGCTTGTAAACTGAGGAGGAAGCCTACAGAGTGGGAGAAGATCTTCACCAACCAAACAACGGACAAAGGCCTCATATCTAAAATATATCAACAACTCAAAAAATTGAATCACTCCAAAACTAACCTCCAAAGTAACACCCATCCCATTAAAAAATGGGGCAAAGACTTAAAGAGAGTCTTCTCTGAAGAAGAAACAAAAATGGCCTATAGACACATGAAGAAATGTTCAACATCTCTGGTCATAAAAGAAATGCAAATCAAAACAACTCTTAGATTCCACCTCACTCTAGCTAGAATGGCCAGGATCAGGAAAATGAATGACAACACATGCTGGAGGGGATGTGGCCAGGAGGGATCACTACTACACTGTTGGTGGGAGTGCAAACTCGTTCAACCACTATGGAAAGCAGTGTGGCAGTGCCTCAAAAGGCTAAACATAGAACTCCCCTATGACCCAGAAATTCCACTACTTGGCATTTACCCAACCACCCAGAAACAAGGACATACTAAACCCACTAGCACAACAATGTTCATTGCAGCACTATTCACCATAGCAAAGATATGGAACCAACCCAGATGTTCCTCAGTTGATGAGTGGATCAACAAGTTGTGGTATTTGTACACAATGGAATTCTATGCTGCTGTCAGAAAGAATGACATCGCCCCATTTGTTAGGAAATGGAAAGACTTAGAACAAATCATATTAAGTGAAGTAAACCAAACTCAAAGGAACGTAGGCTCACTGGTTTCCCTCATTCGTCATAATCAGTAGAAACCTTGGGCTCTAATAGCAGAGATTTGCAATTGAGCAAAAGCTTGATACATAAGGACATATAATGTGAAGCTAATTGAAAGGACCTCCAGGATAGTGAAACAAAAGCCATATAATGAATGATTGTTGTCCTTAATGTACTATTTTGTCTCTCATCTCCTTTACTGTCCCTTGGTTATCCCATATTGGTATAGTATCTCACTTTGTTATCTGATATATTGAATTTTTTGTATTTGGATATTTGAAATTTGATAGGGAAGGGGGGAAAACCAAGACGGGAGGGGGGTGTGGGTGGGAGGGAAACAGGTACCAAGACCTGTGAAAGGGTATCAATGTATGTGAATTAATGCACCTTCTATCTGGCAAATATCATGTAACCCTTTTACTAATTACAATAAAAAATCTAAAAAAAAAGAATTATGGTAAAAAAGAAAAAGGAAAGGAGAAAAACTTCAGCCAGGGGTCTCCATTCCCCTCTGATTTCCAGGATGAAATGCAAATTCCAGTTGAATTGCTACTTGTTTCTGATCCATTCAGCATTAGCAGCTGGACTTATATATCAGAAAGAAAATAATATAAGGGTAGAAATGTTTCTCCAAGGTACAGCATGTACTCACTTATGAAAGGCCCTAGGTTCAATCTCTAGCACATCTCCAGCACAGAAGGTTTTTGTTTTTTTATTTTTTAATTTGAAAAAGGCAATGATGTAAAACATTATATTTGGCTTCTAAATCTAAGTTAAATAGTCAAGATTTGGGCTGAATCAAAAGTTAAAACACAATACCTAATCTCTGCAGTTAGACCCAATATTCTAGATGTTTTATAAAGATAAGGAAAATGTCTAGATAAATACCCTACATGGCGTACAGACACATGAAGAAATGCTCAACATGTCTGGCCATAAAAGAAATGCAAATCAAAACAACTCTAAGATTCCACCTCACTCCAGTTAGAATGGCCAGGATCAAGAAATCTAATAACAACAGATGCTGGAGGGGATGTGGCCAGAAGGGATCACTACTACACTGTTGGTGGGAGTGCAAACTCCTTCAACCACTATGGAAAAAACAGTATGGCATTCTTCAAAAGACTAAACATAGAGCTCCCCTATGAACCAGAAATTCCATTACTCAGCATTTACCCTCTTGTCTAGAAACAAGGACATACTAAATTCACTAGCACAACAATATTCATTGCAGTACTATTTACCATAGCAAAGATATGGAACCAGTCCAGATGCCCC
Source organism: Megascapheus bottae (assembly GCF_031878675.1). Taxonomy (NCBI): domain Eukaryota; kingdom Metazoa; phylum Chordata; class Mammalia; order Rodentia; family Geomyidae; genus Megascapheus; species Megascapheus bottae. The sequence goes on along the minus strand of NW_028327410.1, from coordinate 20,385 downwards.
TCAGTGGATGAGTGGATCAACAAGATGTGGTATTTATACGCAACGGTATCCTATGCTGCTGTCAGAAAGAACGACATTGCCCCATTTGTAAAGAAATGGAAAGACATTGAAAAAATCATATTAAGTGAAGTAAGCCAGACCCAAAGGAACACAGGCTCAATGGTTTGTCTCATTTGTCATTATCAGTAGAAACCTTGGGCTCACCTAACAGAGATTTACAATAGGGTAAAACCTAGATACATAAGGCCATATAATATGATGCTAAATGAAAGAACCTCCAGGATATAGAAACAAAAGCCATATAATGAGTGATGGTTGTCCTTAATGTACTATGTTATCTCTCATCTCTTTTTCTGTCTCTTGGTTAACTCATATTGTTACAGTATTTCACCTGATTGTCTGATATATTGTATATATGCATATTTGGTTATTAGAAATAGGATAGGGAAGCGGGTAAAACAAGATGAGGGTTGGGGGTGAGGAGAGGGAACTGGGGACCAAGACATGAGAAAGGGTATCAATGTTTGTGAAGTAATGCACCTTCTATCTGGTGAATATAATGTAACCCTTCTATTAATTACAATACAAATATATTAAAATAAAAAAAGAGACACATCTTACCCAAAAACAATCATCTTTTGAAAGTGAGAGGTTGGAATAAACTCTATCAAGCTAACTACCCCCATAAACAGGCTGGAGTTGCCATCCTCATATCAGATACAATAGACTTCAAACTAAAATTAGTAAGAAAAGACAAACAAGGTTACTACATACGACTAAAGGGATCTTTCCTCCAGGAATACATAACGATCCTAAATATTTACACACCCTTTGGAAGATTCTCAAAAGATTGAAGATTTTGCCAGTGTAAGTTAGATTCCGGCATTGATATTAAATAATGCAATGAGTAGGGATTTATATTTGAAATATCACTGTTGACAAAATCTAACACACATTTGCTTAGTATTTGCTTTTGATTTCCCAAGAAGTTCAGTACAAGCTAACATGTGTGGCATATATCGACTGGGAGAAATGATTCAGAATATGTGACTCATTTGAACAGGAGTCAGTGAAAAGATACAGAAGCAGGATACCCATATTGTGATAATTTGTATCTTTTGCATATTTTGTGTTTGTTATTAATTCCATTTGTAGTGTACATTTCTAGGTAAAAACTTTTAAAATGTTTCCAAACAATTTGTTATTTCAACAGCAAAAAAAGACATTTACATGCCTGATAAAATTCACAGAATCCAAATTTTTCCACATTATTTTTTGTTTTTTGTTTTTTTTTTTGGTTGGTCATAGATCTTGAACTCAGCCTGGGCACTATCCCTGAGCTCTTCAGCTCCAGGCTACCACCTTACCCTGGAGCCAAGCCCCACTTCCCATTTTCTAAAGGTAAATTGGAGATAAGAGTCTCACGTCTTTTTGTGCCAGGATGGCTTTACACCTTGATCCTCAGATCTCAGCCTCCTGAGTAGCTAGGATTATAGAAGTGAGCCACCACCCCATCATGCTCAGCTTTCTGTTTTTTTTAAACAAGCCCTTTGGCTGGAACTCGGTCTGAGCACTGTCCTTCAGCTTTCCTCAAGCCTAGTGATCTTCTACTTGAGCCACAGCAATACTTCTGTTTTTTTCTGTGTATGTGGTACTGCGGAATTGAACCTTCGTCTTCATACAAGCACTCTACAACTATGCCAAACTCCCAGCCCCTCCACATTAGTTTTTATGATAGATCTTTCCATGCATCTAGGATGGCTAGAAATCCTTCCTGAGTTTCCCAAGATCAGGGAGTATAGGTGTGTCCCATCCTGTGTGGTTACATAACCAATGTTTAGGGTACAGTTCTCTCTTCATTCTACCCATCTAGAGCAATTTTCATCTTCCATGTATAATCATTAAACATTCAGCTCCTGTTCCTCTCTACTCCATTCTCTGGAACTATCGTGCTTTTTGGCTCTAAGGGTTTGTTGAGCCTTGGAAGCTCTGGAAGGGAAAACATACCCTAGCTCTTCCTTTATGACTGCTGTATTTTTAGTTTACTGTAATCAAGATTCATCTGTAAAATATAGTAAAATGTTCTTCCTTTTCAATGCATTGCTTTGCATATTTCTATCTTTTGATTATTATTAATTGTTGTGAATGGATTCTCCACATATTTGTTCTAGTCTCTGCTTTCTCTTCCGTTAGGTACAAATCTAGAAATAGAAGTGTTGGACCATATTTCTATTAATTCTATATTTAGTACTTTTTTAGCACTCTCCACGCAATTTTTGATTGTTTTATATTCCTTGCAGAACTATTCCAAAGTTCTACTTCTTCTCACTACCTTCCCAGTAATAGTTAGACTTTGAAAGTTGTTTTTTTGTATGCGTGTGTGTGTGTGTGTTTGTGTGTGTGTATGTCGATCTTTTTGTTTAAAACTATATTTATATTAACATATTTAAAGTAATTATTTCATTGTAATTTTTTCTCATGACTGTTAATATTGAACTTCTTTCTACATTTTGAACTACTATTTCTCTATCTTCTTTTTAGAAAATCCTCTCCAATCTCCAATTTTTTCCCTTTTTTGTGGGGTAGTGGGGAAAGTCATGGGGCTTGGACCTTGGGTCGTGAGCTCTTTAGTTTAAGGCTATTGTCCTACCCTGAGTATTGCCCCTCAGTTCTTCTGCTCACAGCTCCCTACCCCTCTTCCCATTATATACAGAACAAAGGTCATCCTCAGTCTTTTTGAAAAAGTAAAATATACAGTAAATTTGTAGTATAAAAGAGCAAGAAATAAATTTCTTGCCAGGTGCAGTGACTTCTACCTGTAATCCTAGCTACTCAGATATCAGGCTGATATCTAAAGATTTGGTTCAAAGCCAGCCTGGGCATTAGAAAGTCTATGAGACTCTCATCTACAGTTATCCACTAGAATATTGGAAATGGCACTGTGGCTTCATAGGTAGGGTGATGGCCTTGAGTTGAAGAGCTCAGGAACAGTGCCCAGGCCCAGAGTTCAAGCCTTAAGCAAATCCCCCAGCCAAAAAAAAGAAAAACAATTTTCTTCCCCAAGTGACTATTATGCCAGACATAGAACATTAACATTCTGGGTGTACTTCACAGTACTATTACTTGATACCCTAAGATTTTGCAATATTCTCACAGTACCTGCATATGTCATCATATAATGTAGTTCTTTTTCAATGGAATAATTCCATTTATAACCTAAATCTACTCCCCCGACTTATTTTTGTCGATACCACAATTGCTCTACCATGATATGCCACAAGCCATTAAACATTTTATGGTGGGTAATTGGAAAGGAGTCTCATGGAATTTTGTGCCAGGCTGGCTTTGAACCATGGTGCTCAGATCTCAGTCTCCTGAGTAGCTAGGATGACAGGAGTGAGCCACCAACACCTGGCTTGCCTTTTTATTTTTTTGTGGGTCTTGGGACTTGAACTCTGGGCCTAGGCACCATCCCTAAGCTTTTCAGGTCAATATTTCATGTAAGTCTAAACATTTAAGTAAAGGAATAAAATTCCAACAAAAAAAGAATAAAATTCCAGACATGGTGTGTTTATAACTCAGTGCTAATTACTTGATGAAAATGTGCCATTCCAGAAGCTGGTGTCATTTGATGATGTAGCTGTGGATTTCAGCTGGGAGGAGTGGCAGCATCTGGACAATGCTCAGAGGACCCTGTACAGAGATGTAATGCTGGAGACCTACAGCAACCTGGTGTCCTTAGGTGAGCAAAAGTCAAATTCACTTGCAAGGCCAAGTGCCTTGTTATTTTGCAGATACGTGAATGTTTATCAAACTTTCAATACTATTTAAATGAAAGATTCCAGGCCCTGAGAAGTATCATTACTTTCTAAAGAAAACCTAAGGTAATTTTGTACTCATTCTTCAGGATACCTTCAGGATACTTTGACAACAGTTCTAAATTATGTTTCCTCTAATGGAGATGACATTCCAAACTTACACAGTAATTGTAAGTGGATAAACAATCCAGAATAGAATATATATCATTATTGGAAATAGGATCTACAAATCACTAAACAGTGAGTTTATAATGGAAACCTGGCACTAGGTGCAATGTTTCATGCCTGTAATCTTAAAATATTTAGGAGGAAGAAATCTAAGAATTCTAATTTGAATCCAGCAATGGCATAAAAATTGCCATGAAACTCTATAACTCCAAGTAACCCCTCAAAAATGTTAGTGGAGTGTCAAGAGTTTGACTTTGTGGTTGAGTGCTTGCCTAACATGCATGAAGACCTATGTATGTAAGTGGAGCTGGGACTCAAACTGGTATTTTTCTAGCCTTGAGCAAGACAGCTAAGTTTATGCCATACAAAATGAATCCAGAGCTGGGGAAAAGTCAACCATGGAGCCAGTGAGAAATGAGAAAAAAGATTTAATAGATAACTTGTGAGTAGGATGTCTGCGAACTTAAAGCAATGATGACACAGCATAAGCAATAATTCTCTACTGTTTCTAATTTATAGGGCCCTGTGTTCCCAAACCTGTATTAATTGACAAGCTAGAGCACTGTGCAGAACTCTGGATAGGAAATTCCTCTGACAAGAATATCACAGGTGAGTGAATGCATCTTCATATTGATGTTGGAGCCTGAGCCCCATTGGTAAGTTTATGTTGTGATGTACTGAGCAATAATATCCTTAGTTACATTAAATCCTGTGTGGAACCTATGGAATTCTTTGTGAATGAATCAAGAATCATTTTCTTTTCCCAATCCTATTCTTGGTCTCAGGGCCTGAGCATGGTCCTTGGGTTTTCTCAAGGCTAGATCTCTAATTCTGGAGTCATAGCACCACTTCTGGCTTTTTCTTTGTATGTAGTACCAAGGAACTGAACCAGGTCTTTGTGCATGCTAGCCCAAACCCCCGGCACCAAGAATCATAGGGTGATATAATGAATTCTATGTGGCAGTAGAGTTAAAGTTAGATTTCTCTGTAGAAATCACTGTGAAACAAAAGAAAATGAGAAAGCCATGAGCCGTGGCTCATGCCTGTAATCCTAGCTACTTAGGAGGCTGAGATCTGAGGATCAAGGTTCAAAGACTGACCTATCACAAAACACCTTAGACTCTTCTCTCCAATGAACCAATAGAAAATGAGAAGTGGGGTTGAGGCTAAAGACATAGGGCAGTAGCCTTGAGCTGAAGAGCTCAGGAAGAACAGCCAGCTCTAGAATTCAAGTCCCATGACTGCAAAACAAGAAATAAAGAAAGAAAGAAACAAAGAAAGAAACAAAAAAAGAAAGAAGAAAGAGGGAAAGAAGGAAAGGAAGAAACAAAGAAAGAAAGAAAGAAAGAAAGAAAGAAAGAAAGAAAGAAAGAAAGAAAGATATTTCATTTCTTCAAAACGAAGACTATAAATGATTGAGCAAACAAGGAATAAGTCAGGGCATTATTCTCTGATAAGGATAATATCTTTTTGCTGGTAGGAAGAGACTGGTATTCAGAAACAGACCTTTCCACCAGAAATTGAGCCTAGTGGTAGAGTGCTTGCCTAGCATGCAGAAAGACACAGGTTTGATTCCTTATTACCACATACATAGAAAAAGCCAGATGTAATGACTTCATTGGTAGGGTTCTAGTCTGGAGAAAACCCAAGGACAGTGGTTAGGTCCTAAGTTCAAACCCAGGAATGGCAGGGAAAAAAAACAACAAAGTTTCAATCAACATAAGAAAATTAACTAGACAATGAGCTGGAGATTTTCTGGTCTTCCATGGTTCTGAGGGACAGGAGTGTTAGAAAAGGAATTTTTATAAGACTTCAAATGGAAAGAAACAAATTTCAAAATTCCCACAAATACCTAAATTGAGACTTTAGTGAGAAGTTGTAACTGAAGGGATATAGGTGTAAGTCCTTACTCTCAAGAATCGTTCTTGCTTGGATCAAAGGCAAACAGACATATAAACCAAACTTGTGGCCGCTGAATCTAGAAAAAGTTCGTGTTCCTCACTTAATGGTTAAGAAGCGAACAGCATTGAAACTGGGTAAGGTAATCGTATGTGCTACCAAGGACCTGAGACACTTATCTGTAGTTAACTCTAGAAAACAGGAAGTGGGGCTGTAGCTAAAGGATAGGGGTTATAGTCTTCTGCTGAAGTGTTCAGGGACAGGGCCGAGGCCTATGAACTACAAAAAAAAAGAAAAGAAAAGAAAGTTTTAAAAAGATGCAAAACAGCACAATATTTAGATTATTTCTCAAAAATAAAAGAAAGGCAGCTATTCCTCAATGTATAAACAAAACAGTATTTGAAAAAAAAAACAGCTGCAGGTATATTATAGGTAGTACTCAGCTTAAAACAGTAGCAATACATAGTTGGGTAATTTCAATAAATATTTCCTGTGATATAAAAAGAGAACTAAAACACAGAAAAACATTTTTGGTCATTGTAAAATATCATTTTCTTAATATGTTAGTGAGAAAAGCATATATTTCTCACAAATCAATTTCCACTTTTATATTTTAAAATATCTAACACTTAGGATGGGAAAGTAAAGTCATTACCTTTACAGTAAGGAATATTTGTATCTCATGTATGTTTGTGCCTTTTTTCTATGACTCATTTTAGATGTCCAGGTAATGGAAAATGTGTTCAAGACCTGCCAGGAAAGTCCACATGGATGTATTTGTGAAGTAGCAGTTGCAAGTAGTATCGAAGTTGGGAAAACGTGAGATTAGCAACAACTTTAAATTTGAGCTCTACACATAATCCAGAGCTGATTAGTAACAACGGTAACAACTTAGGGGTGAGGACTGAGGAGTTCATTAAGTGTCAGAACATGCTTCTGCCTCCTAAGCCTGATGAGATGCATGCTGCATATAGATCTCGTATGTCTCCTTTCTTAAAAAATCCATCGGATATTCAGGGCATTTTATTCATGATTGTGACAGTCCAAAAGATCTGCAGTATCATAATTCTGTTCTCCCTGCCCAAGAAATTCTTCTGGGAGGGAGGAAAACTGCTAACTGTACTGTGTGATGAAAAATATTGTACTTAACACCGACCATCACTACACATCCGAAAATGTACACAGGAGAGACTCCTCATACATGTACTAAATGTGAGAAATATTTCAGTAATGAAATATGAAAATTAATTTCTGAGAAGTCAGACCTGACGCTCCAACCTCGATCTCCAAGAGAAGACAAACCTTATGAATATGAGGAACGTAATGAAATTTCTGCCCAGAATTCAGCTCTCAGCACACATCAGAGATCTCACACACAAGAGAAATCTTATGAATGGGATAAATGTGGGAAGACTTTTAGACTGAAATCATACCTCACTTTGCACCAGAGAAGACACACAGAAGACAAACCTTATGAATGTAACAAATGTGAAAAGTCTTTCACCCAGAAGATACAACTTCGAGTTCATCAAATAACACACACAGGAGAGAAATCTTATAAGTGTAATGAATGTGGAAAGTCTTTCCAAGGGAAGGGAAAACTTCGTGTTCATCAGAGAATACACACAGGAGTGAAACCTTATGAATGTAACCAATATGTAAAGTCTTTCAGACAGAAATCTTCCCTCAAATTGCATCAAAGAACACACACAGGAGAGAAACCTTATGTGTGCAACAAATGTGGAAAGATCTTCAAGTGGAAGTCATATCTTGATGGGCATAATAGAACACACACAAGGGAGAAAACTTATGCATGTAGTGAATGCGGAAAGTCTTTCAAATGGAAGGTAAAACTCCATGTTCATCAGAGAATATACTCAGGAGAAACACCTTATGAGTGTAACATATGTGGAAAGTCCTTCACACAGAAGCCAAACCTCAACATGCATAAGACAATTCAAACAGGAGAAAAACCTTAAGAATGTAACCGATGTGGAATG
>NW_028327410.1:0-10000 GCF_031878675.1 Megascapheus bottae | reverse complement strand
GCCAGCCTGTGCCTATTTGCTTCCTTTTCCTCCAGCAGCCTACAACAGGGAATGAAGTTCAGGCGGTGATGCTCTGATTCATATAGAGGGCAGGATGAGCCCAACCCTCCCTCATCTTCCTCTTCCAATTTTTGGGAAAAAATGTGCTGGCAGAAGACCTCAGGTGTGGGGCATGGCTGATCCACACTTTTAATCCAGGCTGGTCAGGAGGCTGAGATCTGAGTATGGAAGTTCCAAGTCACCTAGTACAGGAAAGTCTGATAGATTCTTACTACCAAAAATAAAAACAGCTGGGAATGGAGTTTGGGCTCAAGTGGTAAAGGGCTAGTCTTGAGTACAAATGCTTAGTGCCCAGGCCCTGAGTTCAGGCTCCAGCACTGCCAACAACCTCACTTTAGTGAGATTTTAGCTTAATCCATGTAGGCACATCTCACTGGAATCTTTGCTGGTAGAGATAATCTTCATAATTTTGTCTCAACGTAAAGCTCCTCTTGGGGTAGTACACAAAAGGTGTCATGGAGAGAGGAGCCCCACTTGCTCCAGGTTTGAAGATGGCATAGGCCAAGCCAGCATGGAGTTGGCACATCAGTCTTTTTCCTAGCACCACCTACCAGTGAATGTCAAATGACATTGATTGTTGTGGGTTTGTGTGATTGAAGTGCTCCAAACTTGGATACCAGGAATGATGAAATCTCAACGCTAAGATTTCTGTTGGCTACAGAAATGCTGGTGTGTCTGTTATTCACTAAAAGTTCAGGTGCAAAGATTCTGAAGCTTGATGCCATGTGTTTATTCCATTTAGTAAAATTATTTTAATGCACTGTAAAAGTTAAAACATTTGATAAGAGTCAGAGGTAGTGAAAACATTGTTCTTAATTCAGGTGTCTGGCTGGGTAATGGGGGCTGTTGGTGGCTGGGCCTATGAAGATGGAGCTGCTATCAAACCAAGGATCATGTTCCTCTTTGTCTGGGAGAAATGACTCCAAAGATGAAATTTGAATGGTGAGGAAAAGATGATGATGTACTCAGGAAATTTCTCCTAAACAAATGCTCATGTGGAAGTGGGATGGGGGCTGGACATATCTGAGGCAGAGCTTAAGGGGGCTTCTCGTGGCGTTGAGAAAGTTCCTTGCGACTTCAGGCATGCAGCAGGGTGTTTTAGATGGCCATTGTAAGATGGATGGAATAAGACTGGAAACAAGATGAATGCTGGGATCCTGCAATGCTCTTGCATGAGTGGCTGGTGTCTCACCTGAAAGAACTAATTATGTCTAAAAAAGAAATCAGGAATTTGTTTTGATTAGATAATACCTGTAATCCGAGGCATATTCAGGATCCTGATCTTAGTATTGTGGTTTAAAACCAACCCAGCAAAGGGAAAAATGCATGAGACTCTTACTCCCAGTTTAGAGCAAGAACAAAGATTGAAGTAGAGCTGTGGCTCAAGAGCTAGAGTGCTACCTTGAGCAAAGAAAGGCTAAGAAAAAGCTCCAGGTCTTGAGTTCAAGGCCAGGAATGAAAGAAGGAAGGTTAAAAAGGGAAGCATGTGAGGAAGGGAAATATATAAATGAAAGAGAGAAGGAACTAGAAATTTAAAGCTAGAGAATATTTAAAAGTCATCAGTCCTTCTAAGAAAAGTGTTGGAGTATGGGTTATATATGTGGTGAACTGGAAGCCCAGCAGTGACTTGTTAACCAAAGAGTCACCATGATGAGCAAAGGATAGAAATCTGCACGAGCCTCTTAGCGGATGGAGTCACAGAAGAGAACCTCAGCTCCCATCCCATAGTTAGAAGTATATAGAGATGGGGAAGTTGGCATCACCTTGATGTCATTGTGTCCATGGAGTCTGGAAGCCATGGCTCTGTGAAAGCACCATGTTCTGGTTACTGAGCTGAGAGGCTGAGGAGAGCCAAACCCTGGCCATGAAGAAATGAGGGTGGCATCAGAGCAACTCTGCTGCAGTGTGTGCCTGCTTGGCTGTTCTTATTCTGTGGTGGATCAGGCCGGAGCGGGTGATAGTAACTGTTTTGTGGTCACAAGCCCTTCACCAAGAGCTTCCTCTGGGATCCTCATAAGCTACAGGGTGGCTGGTGGTGGGATGTGTGTGTGGTGGAAGTGACAGAGGAATGGACACATGGCAAGGTGGGTGAAGAGATGAGAGGAATGATGAGAGCCCAGTTCATTGGTTTCCAAGGTTAATGGGTGGGAGGTAGAGAGGCATGATGGAGGAAAGATGGAGGCAGGGGAAAGTGGTGACAAAGGGAGGCCATCTGTAGTGCCAGCCTGGCCATCATCTGAAGCCCATAGGCAGCTTCCTGATCCCTCACTTTGTCCTGCTCCTTGTGGAGGGAATGTCACGTGTACCCAGAGCTAGGGGTGGGGCAATGTTAGTAGCACCTGGAGAACCATTGGCCTCTACCTCGGTGAGGGGTGGTTATGGCTCCCATGCTGGGTGGCCTGATAGCTGTGGAACAGATCTATCCTTAGCTACCACAGTCAGTGGCTGCTCTCCATCTAGGGTTAGGGCACCTGCTCAGCCATCAGGACACCCCATGCCAGGACAGAGGCCTACAATTCAGATGGCAGCACAGGGGTGAAGATGATCTCACCATAGCCCTAGTTACATGGCTGTCCCTGCATGCAGGTCAGGATGAGCTGGGGGAAGATGTTCTCTGTGTTTTTCCACAGCCTATCCCGGCCTCTTCTTGTGTCTGAATAGACCCAGAGAATACCAGCTTCCCTCTCATAGTCCTGGTACTTTCTCTTTTACAGTCATGAGGCTTGAACTCAGGTCCTGGGTACTGTCCCTGAGCTCTTTTGCTCAAGGTTGATGCTCTTCCATTTGAACCATGGTGCCATTTCCAGCTTTTCCTTTTCATGTGGATCTCTGATATCTCCAGTGCTGTGCCTGCAGGGAGGCACTCACCCCCCAGACAGAGCCACCTCTGCCGTGACTGTGACTGCCCACAACCCTCACACCCACTCCTTGCACACCCCTCGACTCCAGTTTTAGCTCCTCTTGGACTGGGTGTCCAGCCTTCCCCTTCCTACACTCACAAATGGTCTACAATTGTCTTTCCAAGGTCCTTTCTTCTGCCAGCCAGAGTACACACTGTGCACATCTTGACGATCACAGAGCTCAAAGCCAAAGGCTGAGATGCAGAAGGGGGTGACCCAGTAGCTGCACAGGGCCCATGGATCATCCTGTGCATCCCCCAGCCTGTGACTTCCCCCACCCCCTTGGCAGGGAAGCTCCATGCCCACATCCTGATCCCTGGTCCCCTCCAATTCCATTCTCCCTTGGATTTTGCAGACCGTCTACCATCAGGATCTAAAATTCTATTCATCACTTTATGTCCTTATCACTGATTTGCTACTTTGGCAGGATCTCCCCGTGCCTGGAGAGTGGGCATGTCATGTACTCTCTGTGGAGAAGTTTCCCCAGGAGAAGAAATATGCACTTCATGTGAGTGTTGGACAGGGCAGGAGGGCTCCCTAGGATCAGAAGCCACAGGAGGGGTGAAGATGGGGGAATGCTAGGGGCCCCAGGGGACAGTGGGAGTTAGGGCACAGTTGGTTCCTTCTGCAGGGTTGACACCGCTTCACAAACCCAACAGAATGAGGTTCACATTACAGATGTCAGAGACAGTGCAGATTGCCAATGGGCGCAGGGGTCACTGTCACCCCCAGATGCTGGCTGCATGATGGGATGCACGCAGAGATGGTTTCAAGATCAGATAATGTGGATGTTGCAGGGTGTAACCATTCTTTTCAGATGGCTCTCTACCTCTCTTGAGCTTCATCTCTATCTTTGGCTTTTCTTGGCAGTTAACTGGAAATGAGAGTTTCATAGACTTTCCTTTCTGGACTGGCTTCAAACAGAAGCTATGCACAGTTTTCAAACCATACCCTACTGAAGAAGGGAAGCTTGATCTGGTGCTTAAATGAGTTGCACTTTGGCTCCGTTTGCTATGCCTCACGGGAGGGGTCTCATCATTTGTAGACTCAGATCTCATGAACTTCAAAGCCAAATGCTACCTGAAAGTTCAGGGTCCCAGCCTATGTGTTGGGCCTGGGTGAATACATTCTCTGTTATGCTGGGTCATCAACCCATGTTTTAAGCTGGAAGTAGGCATTGCCACATTTGATAAGAACATCTGCCAGAGATTGACACCTCATGAAAGCAGATTCTAAATTTTTATTCCGTTTACTGTGGTCTAGAAATCCCCTCCAAGTTAGACAGGCTCACATCCACCTGCAGGTCACACTCCTAATGCACCCTTGAGTGTCCTCATGGTATTGGGATCTAAGTTTGTAGGGAATGCTGGTTTAGTCCATGAATTAGCTGGACAAGTGATGACAAACGTGTTGTGGATTAATATGAGAACAATTTAAAAGCCCTGGAGGAGCATCAACCTGACCCTCTGTGGTGCTATAAATCTGATAGGATGTTCCAGACTGAGAAACAATCACATGGCTTTGTGTTTGGCATCCAGACAAGTGAGTGCATGTCTTAGCTGTCAGCCAATACAGAGGAGGACATGAATAAGTGGGTGGAAAGCATCTGTCAGACCTCTGTCTCGGGCAGGTGGAGAGAACATAGGAAGGTAGATACCATGGCTGTGGTGGGGCCAAAAAATGGTAAAAGAGGCAAAGGAACCAGGTACTGGTAGCTCAAGACTGTCATCCTAGCTACTCAGGAGTTTAAGATCTGAGGATCACAATTCAAAGCCAGCCCAGGACAGAAACTCCATGAGACTCTTATCTGAAATAAACTACTGAATGCAAGAAGCTCAAGCTCAGTGACAGCATCCAGGCCTAGCGTTCAAAACCCAGGACTGGCAGAAAACAGTATCAAAGGACAAGAAGCTGGCCAAAAGTTAGAGGGACTCTATCTTGACAAACAATACAATGGTAAGTTGCACTCAGAAGACTTGCACAAAATCTGGAAATGCCTGAGACCTATCTATGTATGTTTCCTGTTTGTCTAAATACATATGTTTATGCATTTATATATTAGTATAGAGAGACAGATCAATACATACGACTATACATATATACATAGCCAGACACTTATGGGTGGGTGGTATACTGTGTGAGAGTTTGTGTTTGTGTTTTGTGGATGGCTATCTCTGTTTAAGAAAGATAGAAAATATGTAAATATCTTTAAAAAAACTTGATAAAATATAGAGAGACATAAGCTCTTGAGGGAATCTGAAATGACAAGATTATTCACAGGCACGTTTATCCTTATGGATTCCTCAGCAAGTTTTAATTTTTTTCATTATTTTCTTTCTTTTTTTGAACCAGTGCTAAGGATTTCTCTCAGGGACCAGGTGCTGCCAATTACTAATTTTCTCATGGCTGGTACAAGAGGAACTGAGCCACAGTTCCACTTTTGCCTTATTTATTCGTGCTTAACTGAAGATAAAGATTTCTATCAGTGACTTTCTTTCAGGGGCTGGATTCTAACGAGGATCCCCAGACCTCCGCCTTCTCTATAGCTACAATTAACAATATGAGAACCCAGCACTTGCTTCCAATGCACAGGGCAAGAAATTGAGTGAATCTCTCAACTCCAATTAGCTATAATAAGCTAGAAGTGAAAGACCAATACCTTTGAGGAAAAGATGCTGAGGGTTACCACACAGGCCCTATGAGTAAGCCCTAAACCCTGTACACATGTGTGCATGCACACATTGGCAGATACACACACACATGCACACACACAATATCTCAGGCAATACTGTATTTTGAATTAATATCCAAAGATTGGACAAGAGGATAGCAAGTAATAAAATCTGTTTTTCTTGTCTACATTGAGGGAAAGGGATAAGTCACAAGATGCAGAAGTGAAGAATTCAGAGGCAAATGCTGTGAGTGAATAACTTGTAAAAAGCACATTTCTTTTCTTTTCTTTTGTTTTTTCTGCCATTCCTGGGTCTTGAACTCAGGGCTTGAGCACTGCTCTTGGCTTTTCCCAAGTCTAGCCCTCTGCCACTTGAGCCACATTGCCATATGGATTTTTACATCTGTGTGATATTAAGGACTCAAACCTAGATCTTCATGGATGCTAGGCAAGCACTCTACCACTGGGCCAAACTCTAAACCCTGATAAAGTATTTATAAATAGTCATCATCATATCAAAATATCCTTTCTCCTACAAAGAATGAACACTTATCTATGTCTGTAAGACTTTTTTTATGTCACCAATGCTTCTGTGATTTTCCCACTTGCATTTTTACAGATGACAGCACAGATATTCATCAGGAAGAAAAATAGATTAGGATACAGAAACCTAACAACGTCCTAGTAGATTGAAGTGAAAAATATGTGCAAGACAGCCTGGTAGTTTCATCTATTTTTAGAGTGCTTGGCTACCACACAAAAAGACTCCGGTTTGATTCTGCAGTACCATATACATAGAAAACGCTGGAAGTGGTGCTGTGGCTTGGTGGGACAGCTATAGCCTAAAGAAAGCCTAAGAACAATGGTCAGGCTCTGAGGTCAAGTCCCAGGACTAGCAAAAAAATGTGCAAGTGGCAAAATGCAAGCTGAGAAGGCACTGTGAAGCAAAATGTCTTGTGAAGGGTAAGGGGAATATTGACAGTTAAGTTTGGATCTTACCTAAGAAAGGCTCCTTGAGCCTGAGACCAGGCTAGCACTTATGCCTATTTAGTGACTTGGGATTTGAACAAAAAGGTGTGCTGTTTACTACATCCATATGTGAGGTGGGAAGGGAGATTCAGCCTCCAGTATGTCTTTGGGGAGGTCTTCTGTGAGCAAGGAGCTTTGGTCATTGGGCCTTGAAAGGTGACCCTACCTCCCTCACAATGGAACAGAATATGGAACCCTGGTAACTAAGCCACTGTATGTGACAACCAGCTCAAGCCAGCTCCCTTGGCCTGTGGCTCAGGAACCAGAAAGATGTTGCTCTGCTACTGCCAAAGGTCAGGAGGCTCACATCTCAGGCATGAGAGATATGGATGTCTCATTTGAAGAAGTAAATGCTGGATCAGTGCCAAGCCAAAATTCCAGTATATCAGGCATTTCTCTAGGAAGAAAGCCAGGAAGCTCCAGGGCAACTCAGATGAGTTATATTGAGAGGAAACCTATTTGAACCCATCATCCTGCCCACAGACTATAACCTTCTTCTGTGCTTTCAAGTGACTATACTGAGATTAGAGTGTGTCATTTCCAATCTACTCTATTCCAGTTCCTCAGTGTGAAGTGTGGTCCCATTCCTACGTTTGAAATATCCACTGTTTTGCCAACATAGTGTGATGGTAAGTCAGCTCAGACTCTGAATGAGCCTTGTAACCTATGGATCCTGGAGGAAGGCCTGTTGGAGATGCTGCTGACAAAGCTGATCCCTGCCTACCAGAAAGGTGATCTCTTTTATGTGGGAAACTTCCTGCACAATTTCAAATAGTGGAGGACAATGTAGTAGTTGCTGGAAATTCTCTTGAAAAAGTGAGTGTTCCCACTCCAAACCCAGGTTTGCTCACCCCTCCTGGCCAATCTTGGAATACTTGGCTCCTCTCTGAGCCTGTTTGGTTCACTGGGGTGTTCACAGGGGAGCTAAGCATGGTATAAGTGCACAAACTACTTTATTATGACTGGAACACCATGCCATTTCATTTCCCTCACAAGCTACTGGAGTCTCAACAGTGTGCTTACTGAGAAGTTGGATTTCAGGCATGAGTAAGTGGCTCCCAACTGCAGCCCTCACCTAGGTGACATCCTAGGAAATCCCATTTCCCAGTAAGAAATGAGGTGTCAGTACTAATTGCGGAGGCCTGTGAAATACTGGAGTCAGAGGAAAAGTTGGGGGCTGAATCACTTTTGAGCCATCACGGAGGGACTGTGATAGCTTTGCCTGTTAGAACCTGAAAGCATTTACATTTTGGTGAGTGGTCCAGTGCTGCCACTTGAACCTGAACCCAGGTCTAAATGCCATCCCTTTGGTGTTCAAAAATTGGCACTGTACCATTTGAGTCATAGGTCAAGTTCTGGCTTTTTGCTGCCTAATTGAAGACAAGTGCCTTTAGACTTTTACTGACAAGACTGCCTTTCCACTGTGATCTTCAGAGCTCAGCCTGCTGGGTGGCTAAGATTAGAGGAATGAGCATTTAGTTCTTTATTTAGAGCATTCACTTATTGATTTATTTAGAGCATTTACTTAGTTAATTTAAGGTGCGTCTACTTCGGACAGATGCATAGAGGCCTCTCTCAGAAGCTTCTGGAAGTGGGGTGTAAAAGTTATCCTGTTCTCGAGTGTCTCTTACCCCCCTCCCAGCACATAAGTGCACATCTCTGCAGGACAGCCACAGCATTAGAGTCCTGCAAGAAAGGGGCTTTGGTAGAAGGCTCAGGATGGAGAGAGAAGGCTCTCACTTTCCTTGTACCGAATGTGCCCACAGCATCATGTGTTCCATCTATACGATGTGAATGGACTTCTACCCCAGTGATTTCTACTAGTTCAAGAACTGCCACACCCTGACACAACTCAAGCTCTATATGAGACTTCATATACCAGCTTTGGACCTGCTCTTCTAAACACATACTTTTTGACCAGCTGGAGGAATATGCGACCAGTAAGACCAAGAAAAAGTAGAAGTCTTTGTGTGGGTGCCTCAGAGCCTGTGAGTAGGAATCCCATGTGGTCTAGATATTGGTTGGCCCTTACTTCTACAGAGCTTGGCAAAATGCCCTTTATGGGTGATGTCAGCCAGGTAATGTCTGTCCTCTGAAAGGACTCGGGAATAAGCACTCATTAGAAAGACCCTACACCTCCTCAGAGTTCAGTCCAAACTCCAGTTCTACAGGTTCCTCCATTAGGTCCTCATGGAAGTTGAGAGATACTTCAACTTGCAGGGTCCACTCTTTCCATTCTGTACCTATTTCCATTCTTAGGTTTGGGTCATCGTGGAAGAGCTTATCCTGAACTCCGGATGAATAACCCACCAATGGAGCTGGTGACTGATGGAGACAGAGAATCATCACTGCACTCCAGAAAGCATGGGCCTTCTGTAGAAATTACCAAACAGGTTTAGAGTCCTGTGGATGTACCTTTTGCTCTGAACCCCATGTGTGACACACTTGAACCTGCAGATACTATGGAGGAAGAAAAAGAGCAACCAGATTTCCTTCCGTTTCCTTTCACACTCCACCCAGAGTCAGTCCATCTGAGTCAGAGTAACACTCCACTTATTGTGCAAGCTGAAGGGGCACACGCTGGGCTCATGGAAAATGTCCCCATGGGAAGCAGCAAGTGTACTCTCAATACTGGATTCATTGGAGGAAAATGAATCCATCCTCACAGAATATCCAGACCCATCCATCTCACTAAAAGAGACTCAATCTCCATTTGACAAACCAGAATCCATCCCCCTCTTAACTCAGGTAGGACATTCTGTTTCTCATGAGGAAGGAGACCCTTCTGAGGACTCTGAAGTAGAATTACTGTCTGAAGGCAACTTGGAGGCCAGTCTGGATTTAGAGCTTCCCTGTCCTCTTCCTAAAAAGACATCTCTTTATCTTGCTCTCATGATTCTTGTCAAGTATTCATTGTATTTACTTTGCTAACTATTAAATTCTCATTGTTAACATTATGGTGTTCAGTTCTTCAGTCCTTATTATACTGTGTTTTATTGTCCACTTAGAATGTGAGACCTCAGACACCTAGGTCCTGGGTGGGCCAAAAACCAGACAGGTCTGGTCCCCTAGAAGACAACCTTACTGGATATACAGGGAACTATGAAATGCATGGAATCACCAGGAATCCAGGCCAGGCCTCCATGGAAAGACAAGTCAGCTTCCAAAGCTTAAGGACAGAGCAGATGCCTGGAAATGTGTTTTGTCAATCGGGAGAAGTGCCAGAGTAACTGTAATATTATGGGGGACTCTGTTCTGTGAGTTCAAGTCTGTTTATATATCCATTGTGCTTTGTACAAATATATAAGAAAATTAAAACTCCACAATAGCATCAAAAATC
>NW_028327409.1:0-58641 GCF_031878675.1 Megascapheus bottae | reverse complement strand
TTCCGACTTTACACACCTCCATTCTGACTTCACAAACCTCTATTCTATGACTTCGCACACCTCCATTCTGACATCAGACACCTCCATTCTATGACTTCGCAGACCTCGAATCTGTGACTTCACTCACCTCCACTCTATGACTTCACACACCTCCATTCTATGACTTCACTCCTCCATTCTGACTTCACTCGTCTCCATTCTCTGAACTTCACACACCTCCAATCTCTGACTTCACACACCTCCATTCTGTGACTTCACACACCTCCCATTTTATGATTTCACACACCTCCATTCTATGACTTCACACATCCATTTTGACTTCACACACCTCCAATATATGACTTCAAACACCTCAATTCTGTGACTTCACACACCTCCATTCTATGAAATTCATACACCTCCATTCTATGACTTTTCCCACCTCCATTCTATGACTTCACACACCTCCATTCTCCGACCTCACACCCCTCCAATTTGACTTCACATACCTCCATTCTATGATTTCACAAACGTCCCTTCGGTGACTTCACACTCCTCCATTCTATGACTTCACACATTTACATTCTATGACTTCACCACACCACCATTCTGACTCACACAGCTCCATCTGAGACTTCACAAAACTCAATTCTGTGATTTCACACATCTCCATACTATGACTTCACAAACCTCCATCTATGACTTCACACACCTCCATTCTGAGTTCACACACCTCCATTCTGTGACTTCACACACCTCCATACTGACTTCACACACCTCCATTGTATGACTTCACACACTTGCATTCTGTGATTTCACACACCTAAATTCTAAGACTTCACACACTTCTATTGTGACGTCACACACCTCCATTCTATGACTTCACACACCTCCATTCTGACTTCACACACCTCTATTCTATGACTTTGCACATCTCCATTCTGACTTCACACACCTCCATTCTTTCATGACGGTCACAGACCTCGAATCTGTGACTTCATTCACCTCCAATCTATGACTTCACACTTCTCCATTCTATGACTTCCCACAACTAATTTCTATGACTTCACCCACCTCCATTCTATGACTTCACACCTGCATTCTGACTTCACACACCTCCATTCTATGACTTCACACACCTCCATTCTTTCTTCACACACCTCCAATCTGTGACTTCACACACCTCCATTCTGAATTCACACACCTCCATTCTATGACTTCACAGACCTCGATTCTGTGACTTCCTCTCACCTCCATTCTATGAGTTCACACTCCTCCATTCTGACTTCACACAACTCCATTCAATGACTTCACACAGCTCCATTCTGAATTCACACACCTCCATTTGTGACTTCACACCCCAAAATTTTGACATCACACACCCTCCATCTCTGTGACTTCACACACCTTCATTCTGTGACTTAACACACCTCCATTCTGACTTCACACCTTCATTTTATGACTTCAAACACCTCCATTCTGTGACTTCAAACACCCTCCATTGTGACTTCACACACCTCCATTCTATGAGTTCACACACCTCCATTCTGACTTCACACCACTCCATTCTATGACTTCACACACCTACATTCTGACTTCACACACCTCCATTCTATGACTTCGAACACCACCATTATGTCTTCACACTACTCCATTCTGTGACTTCACACACCTCCATTCCATGACTTCACATACCTCCATTCGATGACTTCACACACCTCCATTTTGACTTCACACACCTCCATTCTCTGTCTTCACACACCTCCATTCTGTGACATCACACACCTCCGTATTGTCTTCACCACCTCCATTCTGTGACTTCACACACCTACATTCTGTGACTTCACACTCCTCTATTGCTTGACTTCACACACCTCCATTCTTTGACTTCACACAGCTGCATTCCATGACTTCACACACCTCCATTCTATGAGTTCACACACCTTCATTCTTACTTCAGAAAGTTCCATTCTATGACTTTCACACACCTCCATTCTATGACTTCACATACCTCCATTCAGTGACTTCACACACTCCTGTTCTGTGACTTAACACACCTCCATTCTGACTTCACAACCTCCATTTCAAGACTTCACACACCTCCATTCTCTGACTTCACACACCTCCATTCTGTGACTTCATACAACTCAATTCTATGACTTCACACACCTCCATTCTGTGACTTCACACACCTCCATTCTATGAGTTCATACACCTCTTTTGTGACTTCACACACCTACATACTGTGAGTTGACACACCTCCGTTCTGACTTCACACACCTCCATTCTATGACTTCCACACATCCATTCTGTGACTTCACACACCACTATTCTATGACTTCACACCACCTCCATTTTGACTTCACACACCTCCAATCTATGAGTTCAAACACCTCTATTCTGACTTCACAAAGCTCCATTCTATGACTTTACACACCTCCATTTTGACTTCACACACCTCCATTCTATGATTTCGCACACCTCTATTCTGACTTCACACACCTCCATTTTGTGAGTTCACACACCTCCATTCGATGACTTTACACACCTCCATTCTAGGCCTTCACACACCTCCATTTTGACTTCACACACCTCCATTCTGTGACTTCACACACCTCCATTTGTGACTTCTCACACCACCTTTTTGACTTCACACACCTCCATTCTGTGACTTCACACACCTCCATTCTGTGACTTCACACACCTCCGTTTTGACTTTACACACTTCCATTATGTGACTTCACTGACCTCCATTCTGTGACTTCACACACCTCTATTGTTTGACTTCACATACCTCCATTCTTTGACTTCACACACCTCCATTCCATGACTTCACACACCTCCATTCTGTGACTTCACACACCTCCATTTGTGACTTCTCACACCACCTTTTTGACTTCACACACCTCAATTCTGTGATTTCACACACCTCCATTCTGTGACTTCATAACACACACCTCCGTTGGACTTTACACACTTACCATTATGTGACTTCACTGACCTCCATTCTGTGACTTCACACACCTCTATTGTTTGACTTCACATACCTCCATTCTTTGACTTCACACACCTCCATTCCATGACTTCACACACTTCCATTCTGTGACTTCACACACCTCCATTCTGTGACTTCACACACCTCCGTTTTGACTTTACACACTTCCATTATGTGACTTCACTGACCTCCATTCTGTGCCTTCAAACACCTCCATTGTATGACTTCACACACCTTTCATTCTTACTTCACAAACAACCCATTCTATGACTTCACACACCTCCATTGTATGACTTCACACACCTCCATTGTGACTTCACACACCTCCATTCTATGAGTCCAAACACCTCTAATCTGTTTTCACACACCTCCATTCTATGACTTCACACACCTCCATTCTGAGTTCACACACCTCCATTCTATGACTTCGCACACCTCTATTCTGACTTCACACTCCTCCATTCTGTGACTTCACAAACCTCCATTCGATGACTTCACACACCTCCATTCTTTGACTTCACACACCTCCATTTGACTTCACACACCTCCATTCTGTGACTTCACACACCTCCATTCTGTGACTTCACACACCTCCGTTTTGACTTTACACACTTCCATTATGTGACTTCACTGACCTCCATTCTGTGACTTCACACACCTCTATTGTTTGACTTCACATACCTCCATTCTTTGACTTCACACACCTCCATTCCATGACTTCACACACCTCCATTCTGTGACTTCACACACCTCCATTTGTGACTTCTCACACCACCTTTTTGACTTCACACACCTCCATTCTGTGATTTCACACACCTCCATTCTGTGACTTCACACACCTCCGTTTGGACTTTACACACTTCCATTATGTGACTTCACTGACCTCCATTCTGTGACTTCACACACCTCTATTGTTTGACTTCACATACCTCCATTCTTTGACTTCACACACCTCCATTCCATGACTTCACACACTTCCATTCTGTGACTTCACACACCTCCATTCTGTGACTTCACACACCTCCGTTTTGACTTTACACACTTCCATTATATGACTTCACTGACCTCCATTCTGTGCCTTCAAACACCTCCATTGTATGACTTCACACACCTTCATTCTTACTTCACAAACAACCATTCTATGACTTCACACACCTCCATTGTATGACTTCACACACCTCCATTGTGACTTCACACACCTCCATTCTATGAGTCCAAACACCTCTAATCTGTTTTCACACACCTCCATTCTATGACTTTCACACACCTCCATTCTGAGTTCACACACCTCCATTCTATGACTTCGCACACCTCTATTCTGACTTCACACTCCTCCATTCTGTGACTTCACAAACCTCCATTCGATGACTTCACACACCTCCATTCTTTGACTTCACACACCTCCATTTTGACTTCACACACCTCCATTCTGTGACTTCACACACCTCTTTTTGTGACTTCTCACACCACCTTTTTGACTTCACACACCTCCATTCTGTGACTTCACACACCTCCATTGTGTGACTTCACACTCCTCCGTTTTTGACTTCACACACTTCCATTCTGTGACTTCACAGACCTCCATTCTGTGACTTCACACAACTCTATTGTTTGCCTTCACACACCTCCTTTCTTTGACTTAACCCACCTCCATTCTGACTTCACGCAGCTCCATTCTATGAACTTGACACACCTATATTCTGTGACTTCACACACCTCCATTATATGACTTCACACAGCTTCATTCTTACTTCACAAACATCCATTCTATGACTTCACACACCTCCATTCTATGACTTCACACACCTCCATTCTGTGACTTCACACACCTCCATTCGATGACTTCACACACCTCCATTCTTTGACTTCACACATCTCCATTTTGACATCTCACAGCTCCATTATGTGACTTCACACAGCTACATTTGTGACTTCTCACACACCTTTTTTACTTCACCCACCTCCATTCTGCGACTTCACACACCCTCCATTCTCTGACTTCACACACCTCCGTTTTGACTTCACACACTTCCATTCTGTGACTTCACACACCTCCATTCTGTGACTTCACATACCTCTCTTGTTTGACTTCACACATCTCCATTCTTTGACTTAACACACCTCCATTCCATGACTTCACACACTCCATTCTATGACTTCACACACCTCCATTCTGACTTCACACATCTCCATTCTATGACTTCACACACCTCCATTCTGTGACTTCAACACCTCCATTCTATGACTTCACACACCTTCATTCTTACTTCACAGACATCCATTCTATAACTTCACACATCTCCATTCTATGACTTCACACACCTCCATTCTGTGACTTCACACACCTCCATTCTATGACTTCACAGAACTCCATTGAGACTACACACACCTACATTCTATGAGTTCACACACCCCCATTCTGACTTCATACACCTCCATTCTATGACTTCACACATCTACATTCTATGACTTCACACACCTTCTTTCTATGACTTCAAACACTTCCATTCTATGGTTTCACATACCTCCATTCTATGACTTCACATACCTCCATTCTGTGACTTCACACACCTCTGTTCTGTGACTAACACAACTCCATTCTGACTTCACACACCTCCATTTCAAGACTTCACACACCTCCATTCTCTGACTTCACACACCTCCATTCTGTGACTTCATACAACTCCATTCTATGACTTGACACACCTCCATTCTGTGACTTCACACACCTCCATTCGATGACTTCACATACCTCCATTCTTGGACTTCACACACCTCCATTTTGACTTCACACACCTCCATTCTGTGACTTCACACACTCCATTTGTGACTTCACACACCTCCATTCTGTGACTTCACACACCTCCGTTTTGACTTTACACACTTCCATTATGTGACTTCACTGACCTCCATTCTGTGACTTCACACACCTCTATTGTTTGACTTCACACACCTCCATTCTTTGACTTCACACACCTCCATTCCATGACTTCACACACCTCCATGCTATGATTTCACACACCTCCATTCTGACTTCACAAGCTCCATTTTATGACTTCACACACTTCCATTCTGTGACTTCAAACACCTCCATGCTATGACTTCATACACCTTCATTCTTACTTCACAAACAACCATTCTATGACTTCACACAGCTCCATTCTATGGCTTCACAGACCTCCATTCTGTGACTTCACATACCTCCATTCTATGACTTCACACACCTCCACTGTGACTAAACACACCTCCATTCTGTGAGTTCACACACCTCCATTCTGACTTCACACACCTCCATTCTATGACTTCACACATCTACATTCTTTGACTTCACACACCTTCATTCCATGACTTCAAACACTTCCATTCTATGATTTCATATACCTCCATTCTGGGACTTCACACACCTCCATTCTGTGACTTAACACACCTCCATTCTGACTTCACACACCTCCATTGTATGACTTCAAACACCTCCTTTCTGTGACTTCACACACCTCCATTCTATGACTTCACAGACTTCCATTGTGACGTCACACAACTACATTCTATGACTTCACACACCTCCATTCTTTGACTTCGCACACTTCCATACTGAGTTCACACACCTCCATTCTGTGACTTCACACACCTCCATTCAGAATTCACACACCTCCATGCTATGACTTCACACACCTCCATTCTCACTTCACACACCTCCATTTTGTGACTTCACACACCTACATTCTATGATTTCACACACCTGCATTCTATGACTTCACACACCTCCATTCTGAAATCACACACCTCCGTTCTGTGACTTCACACACCTGCATTCTGACTTCACACACCTCCATTCTATGACTTCCCCACCTACATACTGTGACTTTACACACCAGCATTCTATGACTTCACACACCTCCATTGTGACTTCACACACCTCCATTCTATGAGTTCAAACACCTCTATTCTGATTTCACACACCTCCATTCTATGACTTCACACACCTCCATTCTGACTTCACACACCTCCATTCTATGACTTCACACATCTATATTCTGACTTCACACTCCTCCATTCTGTGAATTCACAAACCTCCATTCGATGACTTTCACACACCTCCATTCTTTGACTTCACACACCTCCATTTTGACTTCACACACCTCCATTCTGTGACTTCACACACCTCCTTTTGTGACTTCTCACACCACCTTTTTGACTTCACACACCTCCATTCTGTGACTTCACACACCTCCATTGTGTGGCTTCACACACCTCCGCTTTGACTTCACACACTTCCATTCTGTGACTTCACAGACCTCCATTCTGTGACTTCACACAACTCTATTGTTTGCCTTCACACACCTCCTTTCTTTGATTTCACACACCTCCATTCTGGCTTCACGCAGCTCCATTCTGTGACTTGACACACCTATATTCTGTGACTTCACACACCTCCATTCTATGACTTCACACACCTTCATTCTTACTTCACAAACATCCATTCTATGACTTCACACACCTCCATTCTGACTTCACACATCTCCATTCTATGACTTCACACACCTCCATTCTGTGACTTCAACACCTCCATTCTATGACTTCACACACCTTCATTCTTACTTCACAGACATCCATTCTATAACTTCACACATCTCCATTCTATGACTTCACACACCTCCATTCTGTGACTTCACACACCTCCATTCTATGACTTCACAGAACTCCATTGAGACTACACGCACCTACATTCTATGAGTTCACACACCCCCATTCTGACTTCATACACCTCCATTCTATGACTTCACACATCTACATTCTATGACTTCACACACCTTCTTTCTATGACTTCAAACACTTCCATTCTATGGTTTCACATACCTCCATTCTGTGACTTCACATACCTCCATTCTGTGACTTCACACACCTCTGTTCTGTGACTTAACACAACTCCATTCTGACTTCACACACCTCCATTTCAAGACTTCACACACCTCCATTCTCTGACTTCACACACCTCCATTCTGTGACTTCATACAACTCCATTC
This sequence comes from Megascapheus bottae, assembly GCF_031878675.1. Classification (NCBI taxonomy): domain Eukaryota; kingdom Metazoa; phylum Chordata; class Mammalia; order Rodentia; family Geomyidae; genus Megascapheus; species Megascapheus bottae. The sequence continues at coordinate 50,643 of NW_028327409.1, read as the reverse complement.
TATGACTTGACACACCTCCATTCTGTGACTTCACACACCTCCATTCGATGACTTCACATACCTCCATTCTTGGACTTCACACACCTCCATTTTGACTTCACACACCTCCATTCTGTGACTTCACACACCTCCATTTGTGACTTCTCACACCACCTTTTTGACTTCACACACCTCCATTCTGTGACTTCACACACCTCCATTCTGTGACTTCACACACCTCCGTTTTGACTTTACACACTTCCATTATGTGACTTCACTGACCTCCATTCTGTGACTTCACACACCTCTGTTGTTTGACTTCACACACCTCCATTCTTTGACTTCACACACCTCCATTCCATGACTTCACACACCTCCATGCTATGATTTCACACACCTCCATTCTGACTTCACAAGCTCCATTTTATGACTTCACACACTTCCATTCTGTGACTTCAAACACCTCCATGCTATGATTTCATACACCTTCATTCTTACTTCACAAACAACCATTCTATGACTTCACACACCTCCATTCTATGGCTTCACAGACCTCCATTCTGTGACTTCACATACCTCCATTCTATGACTTCACACACCTCCATTGTGACTAAACACACCTCCATTCTGTGAGTTCACACACCTCCATTCTGACTTCACACACCTCCATTCTATGACTTCACACATCTACATTCTTTGACTTCACACACCTTCATTCCATGACTTCAAACACTTCCATTCTATGATTTCATATACCTCCATTCTGGGACTTCACACACCTCCATTCTGTGACTTAACACACCTCCATTCTGACTTCACACACCTCCATTGTATGACTTCAAACACCTCCTTTCTGTGACTTCACACACCTCCATTCTATGACTTCACAGACTTCCATTGTGACGTCACACAACTACATTCTATGACTTCACACACCTCCATTCTTTGACTTCGCACACTTCCATACTGAGTTCACACACCTCCATTCTGTGACTTCACACACCTCCATTCAGAATTCACACACCTCCATGCTATGACTTCACACACCTCCATTCTCACTTCACACACCTCCATTTTGTGACTTCACACACCTACATTCTATGATTTCACACACCTGCATTCTATGACTTCACACACCTCCATTCTGAAATCACACACCTCCGTTCTGTGACTTCACACACCTGCATTCTGACTTCACACACCTCCATTCTATGACTTCCCCACCTACATTCTGTGACTTTACACACCACCATTCTATGACTTCACACACCTCCATTCTATGACTTCACACACCTCCATTCTATGAGTTCAAACACCTCTATTCTGATTTCACACACCTCCATTCTATGACTTCACACACCTCCATTCTGACTTCACACACCTCCATTCTATGACTTCACACATCTATATTCTGACTTCACACTCCTCCATTCTGTGAATTCACAAACCTCCATTCGATGACTTCACACACCTCCATTCTTTGACTTCACACACCTCCATTTTGACTTCACACACCTCCATTCTGTGACTTCACACACCTCCTTTTGTGACTTCTCACACCACCTTTTTGACTTCACACACCTCCATTCTGTGACTTCACACACCTCCATTGTGTGGCTTCACACACCTCCGCTTTGACTTCACACACTTCCATTCTGTGACTTCACAGACCTCCATTCTGTGACTTCACACAACTCTATTGTTTGCCTTCACACACCTCCTTTCTTTGACTTCACACACCTCCATTCTGGCTTCACGCAGCTCCATTCTGTGACTTGACACACCTATATTCTGTGACTTCACACACCTCCATTCTATGACTTCACACACCTTCATTCTTACTTCACAAACATCCATTCTATGACTTCACACACCTCCATTCTGACTTCACACATCTCCATTCTATGACTTCACACACCTCCATTCTGTGACTTCAACACCTCCATTCTATGACTTCACACACCTTCATTCTTACTTCACAGACATCCATTCTATAACTTCACACATCTCCATTCTATGACTTCACACACCTCCGTTCTGTGACTTCACACATCTCCATTCTATGACTTCACAGAACTCCATTGAGACTACACGCACCTACATTCTATGAGTTCACACACCCCCATTCTGACTTCATACACCTCCATTCTATGACTTCACACATCTACATTCTATGACTTCACACACCTTCTTTCTATGACTTCAAACACTTCCATTCTATGGTTTCACATACCTCCATTCTATGACTTCACATACCTCCATTCTGTGACTTCACACACCTCTGTTCTGTGACTTAACACAACTCCATTCTGACTTCACACACCTCCATTTCAAGACTTCACACACCTCCATTCTCTGACTTCACACACCTCCATTCTGTGACTTCATACAACTCCATTCTATGACTTGACACACCTCCATTCTGTGACTTCACACACCTCCATTCGATGACTTCACATACCTCCATTCTTGGACTTCACACACCTCCATTTTGACTTCACACACCTCCATTCTGTGACTTCACACACCTCCATTTGTGACTTCTCACACCACCTTTTTGACTTCACACACCTCCATTCTGTGACTTCACACACCTCCATTCTGTGACTTCACACACCTCCGTTTTGACTTTACACACTTCCATTATGTGACTTCACTGACCTCCATTGTGTGACTTCACACACCTCTGTTGTTTGACTTCACACACCTCCATTCTATACTTCACACACCTCCATTCCATGACTTCACACACCTTCATGCTATGATTTCACACACCTCCATTCTGACTTCACAAGCTCCATTTTATGACTTCACACACTTCCATTCTGTGACTTCAAACACCTCCATGCTATGACTTCATACACCTTCATTCTTACTTCACAAACAACCATTCTATGACTTCACACACCTCCATTCTATGGCTTCACAGACCTCCATTCTGTGACTTCACATACCTCCATTCTATGACTTCACACACCTCCATTGTGATTAAACACACCTCCATTCTGTGAGTTCACACACCTCCATTCTGACTTCACACACCTCCATTCTATGACTTCACACATCTACATTCTTTGACTTCACACACCTTCATTCCATGACTTCAAACACTTCCATTCTATGATTTCATATACCTCCATTCTATGACTTCACATACCTCCATTCTGGGACTTCACACACCTCCATTCTGTGACTTAACACACCTCTATTCTGACTTCACACACCTCCATTGTATGACTTCAAACACCTCCTTTCTGTGACTTCACACACCTCCATTCTATGACTTCACAGACTTCCATTGTGACGTCACACAACTACATTCTATGACTTCACACACCTCCATTCTTTGACTTCGCACAATTCCATACTGAGTTCACACACCTCCATTCTGTGACTTCACACACCTCCATTCAGAATTCACACACCTCCATGCTATGACTTCACACACCTCCATTTTCACTTCACACACCTCCATTCTGTGACTTCACACACCTACATTCTATGATTTCACACACCTCCATTCTATGACTTCACACACCTCCATTCTGAAATCACACACCTCCGTTCTGTGACTTCACACACCTGCATTCTGACTTCACACACCTCCATTCTATGACTTCCCCACCTACATTCTGTGACTTTACACACCACCATTCTATGACTTCACACACCTCCATTTGACTTCACACACCTCCATTCTATGAGTTCAAACACCTCTATTCTGATTTCACACACCTCCATTCTATGACTTCACACACCTCCATTCTGACTTCACACACCTCCATTCTATGACTTCACACATCTATATTCTGACTTCACACTCCTCCATTCTGTGAATTCACAAACCTCCATTCGATGACTTCACACACCTCCATTCTTTGACTTCACACACCTCCATTTTGACTTCACACACCTCCATTCTGTGACTTCACACACCTCCTTTTGTGACTTCTCACACCACCTTTTTGACTTCACACACCTCTATTCTGTGACTTCACACACCTCCATTGTGTGACTTCACACACCTCCGTTTTGACTTCACACACTTCCATTCTGTGACTTCACAGATCTCCATTCTGTGACTTCACACAACTCTATGTTTGCCTTCACACACCTCCTTTCTTTGACTTCACACACCTCCATTCTGACTTCACGCAGCTCCATTCTATGACTTCACACACCTTCATTCTTACTTCACACACATCCATTCTATGACTTCACACACCTCCATTCTGACTTCACACATCTCCATTCTATGACTTCACACACCTCCATTCTGTGACTTCAACACCTCCATTCTATGACTTCACAAACCTTCATTCTTACTTCACAGACATCCATTCTATAACTTCACACATCTCCATTCTATGACTTCACACACCTCCATTCTGTGACTTCACACACCTCCATTCTATGACTTCACAGTACTCCATTGAGACTACACACACCTACATTCTATGAGTTCACACACCCCCATTCTGACTTCATACACCTCCATTCTATGACTTCACACATCTACATTCTATGACTTCACACACCTTCTTTCTATGACTTCAAACACTTCCATTCTATGGTTTCACATACCTCCATTCTATGACTTCACATACCTCCATTCTGTGACTTCACACACCTCTGTTCTGTGACTTAACACAACTCCATTCTGACTTCACACACCTCCATTTCAAGACTTCACACACCTCCATTCTCTGACTTCACACACCTCCATTCTGTGACTTCATACAACTCCATTCTATGACTTGACACACCTCCATTCTGTGACTTCACACACCTCCATTCGATGACTTCACATACCTCCATTCTTGGACTTCACACACCTCCATTTTGACTTCACACACCTCCATTCTGTGACTTCACACACCTCCATTTGAGACTTCTCACACCACCTTTTTGACTTCACACACCTCCATTCTGTGACTTCACACACCTCCATTCTGTGACTTCACACACCTCCGTTTTGACTTTACACACTTCCATTATGTGACTTCACTGACCTCCATTCTGTGACTTCACACACCTCTATTGTTTGACTTCACACACCTAAATTCTTTGACTTCACACAGCTCCATTCCATGACTTCACACACCTCCATGCTATGATTTCACACACCTCCATTCTTACTTCACAAGCTCCATTTTATGACTTCACACACTTCCATTCTGTGACATCAAACACCTCCATGCTCTGACTTCATACACCTTCATTCTTACTTCACAAACAACCATTCTATGACTTCACACACCTCCATTCTATGGCTTCACAGACCTCCATTCTGTGACTTCGCATACCTCCATTCTATGACTTCACACACCTCCATTGTGACTAAACACACCTCCATTCTGTGAGTTCACACACCTCCATTCTGACTTCACACACCTCCATTCTATGACTTCACACATCTACATTCTTTGACTTCACACACCTTCATTCGATGACTTCAAAAACTTCCATTCTATGATTTCATATACCTCCATTCTATGACTTCACATACCTCCATTCTGGGACTTCACACACCTCCAATCTGTGACTTAACACACCTCCAATCTGACTTCACACACCTCCATTGTATGACATCAAACACCTCCTTTCTGTGACTTCACACACCTCCATTCTATGACTTCACAGACTTCCATTGTGAAGTCACACAACTACATTCTATGACTTCACACACCTCCATTCTTTGACTTCGCACACTTCCATACTGAGTTCACACACCTCCATTCTGTGACTTCACACACCTCCATTCAGAATTCACACACCTCCATGCTATGAGTTCACACACCTCCATTCTCACTTCACACACCTCCATTCTGTGACTTCACACACCTACATTCTATGATTTCACACACCTCCATTCTATGACTTCACACACCTCCATTCTGAAATCACACACCTCCGTTCTGTGACTTCACACACCTGCATTCTGACTTCACACACCTCCATTCTATGACTTCCCCACCTACATTCTGTGACTTTACACACCACCATTCTATGACTTCACAAACCTCCATTGTGACTTCACACACCTCCATTCTATGAGTTCAAACACCTCTATTCTGATTTCACACACCTCCATTCTATGACTTCACACACCTCCATTCTGACTTCACACACCTCCATTCTATGACTTCACACATCTATATTCTGACTTCACACTCCTCCATTCTGTGAATTCACAAACCTCCATTCGATGACTTCACACACCTCCATTCTTTGACTTCACACACCTCCATTTTGACTTCACACACCTCCATTCTGTGACTTCACACACCTCCTTTTGTGACTTCTCACACCACCTTTTTGACTTCACACACCTCCATTCTGTGACTTCACACACTTCCATTGTGTGACTTCACACACCTCCGTTTTGACTTCACACACTTCCATTCTGTGACTTCACAGACCTCCATTCTGTGACTTCACACAACTCTATTGTTTGCCTTCACACACCTCCTTTCTTTGACTTCACACACCTGCATTCTGACTTCACGCAGCTCCATTCTATGACTTGACACACCTATATTCTGTGACTTCACACACCTCCATTCTATGACATCACACACCTTCATTCTTACTTCACAAACATCCATTCTATGACTTCACACACCTCCATTCTATGACTTCACACACCTCCATTCTGTGACTTCACACACCTGCATTCTCTGACTTCACACACCTCCATTGTGACTACACACACCTCCATTCCGTGAATTCACACACCTCCATTTTATGACTTCACACACCTCCATTCTGTGACTTCACACACCTCCATTCTGTGACTTCACACACTTCCATTGTGACGTCACACACCTCAGTCCTATGAGTTCACACACCTCCATTCTATGACTTCACACACCTCCATTCTGACTTCACAAACCTCTATTCTATGACTTCGCTCACGTCCATTCTGACATCACACACCTCCATTCTATGACTTCACAGACCTCGAATCTGTGACTTCACTCACCTCCACTCTATGACTTCACCCACCTCCATTCTATGACTTCACACCTCCATTCTGATTTCACACACCTCCATTCTGTGACTTCACACACCTCCATTCTATGACTTAACACACCTCCATTCTATGACTTCACACACCTTTATTCTTACTTCAGAAACATCCATTCTATGACCCCACACACCTCCATTGTATGACTTCACAAAACGCCATTCTGTGACTTCACACACCTCCATTCTGAGTTCACACAACTCCATTCGGTGACTTCACACACCTCCATTCTGAGTTCACACACCTCCATTCTGTGACTTCACACACTTCCATTCTGTGACTTCACACATCTCCATTCTGTGACTTGACACACCTACATTCTATGACTTCACACACCTCCATTCTCCAACTTCACAAACCGCCATTCTGACTTCACAAACCTCTGTTCTATGACTTCGCAGACCTCGAATCTGTGACTTCACTCACCTCCACTCTATGACTTCACACACCTCCATTCTGTGACTTCACACACCTCCATTCTGACTTCACTCGCCTCCATTCTCTGACTTCACACACTTGCCTTCTGTGATTTCACACACCTAAATTCTAAGACTTCACACACCTCTATTCTTTGACTTTGCACATCTCCATTCTATGACTTCACACACCTCCATTCTATGACTTCACACACCTCCATTCTGACTTCACACACCTCTATTCTTTGACTTTGCACATCTCCATTCTGACTTCACACACCTCCATTCTATGACTTCACAGACCTCGAATCTGTGACTTCACTCACCTCCAATCTATGACTTCACACTTCTCCATTGTATGACTTCCCAGAACTAATTTCTATGACTTCACCCACATCCATTCTATGACTTCACAACTCCATTCTGACTTCACACACCTCCATTCTATGAGTTCACACACCTCCATTCTGACTTCACACACCTCCATTCAATGACTTCACACAGCTCCATTCTGAATTCACACACCTCCATTTGTGACTTCACACACCAAAATTTTGACATCACACACCTCAATTCTGTGACTTCACACACCTCCTTTCTGTGACTTCACACACCTCCATTCTGACTTCACACACCTCCATTCTATGACTTCACACATCTACATTCTCTGACTTCACACAGCTTCATTCTATGACTTCAAAGACTTCCATTCTATGATTTCACATACCTCCATTCTATGACTTCACATACCTCCATTCTCTGATTTCACGCACCTCCATTCTGTGACTTAACACACCTCCATTCTAACTTCACACATCTACATTCTATGACTTCACACACCTTCATTCTATGACTTCAAACACTTCAATTCTATGATTTCACATACCTCTATTCTATGACTTCACATACCTCCATTCTGTGACTTCACACACCTCCATTCTGTGACTTAACACACCTCCATTGTGACTTCACACACCTTCATTTTATAACTTCAAACACCTCCATTCTGTGACTTCACACACCTCCATTGTGACTTCACACACCTCCATTCTATGATTTCAAACACCTCCATTCTGACTTCACACCACTCCATTCTATGACTTCACACACCTACATTCTGACTTCACACACCTCCATTCTATGACTTCGAACACCACCATTATGACTTCACACTCCTCCATTCTGCGACTTCACACACCACCATTCCATGACTTCACATACCTCCATTCGATGACTTCACACACCTCCATTTTGACTTCACACACCTCCATTCTGTGACTTCACACACCTCCATTCTGTGACATCACACACCTCCGTTTTGTCTTCACACACCTCCATTCTGTGACTTCACACACCTACATTCGGTGACTTCACACTCCTCTATTGCTTGACTTCACACACCTCCATTCTTTGACTTCACACACCTCCATTCTATGACTTCACACACCTCCATTCTATGAGTTCACACACCTCCATTCTATGTGTTCACACACCTCCATTTTGACTTCACACACCTCCATTCTATGACTTCACACACCTCCATTCTATGACTTCACAAACTTCCGTTCTGTGACCTCACACACCTTCATTTTGAGGTCACACTCCTCCATTCTGTGACTTCACACAACTCCATTCTGACTTCACACATCTCCATTCTATGACTTCACATACTTCCATTCTGTGACTTCACACACCTCCATTCTGTGACTACCCACACCTCCATTCTGTGACTTCACACACCTCCATTCTATGACTTCAAACACCTCCATTCTGTGACTTAACACACCTCCATTCTGTGACTTCACACGCCTCCATTCTATGACTTAACACACCTCCATTCTATGACTTCACACACCTCCATTCTGACTTCACAAACCTCTATTCTGTGACTTCGCTCACGTCCATTCTGACATCACACACCTCCATTCTATGACTTCACAGACCTCGAATCTGTGACTTCACTCACCTCCACTCTATTACTTCACCCACCTCCATTCTATGACTTCACACCTCCATTCTGATTTCACACACCTCCATTCTGTGACTTCACACACCTCCATTCTATGACTTAACACACCTCCATTCTATGACTTCACACACCTTTATTCTTACTTCAGAAACATCCATTCTATGACCCCACACACCTCCATTGTATGACTTCACAAAACGCCATTCTGTGACTTCACACACCTCCATTCTGAGTTCACACAACTCCATTCGGTGACTTCACACACCTCCATTCTAATTTCACACACATCCAATCTATGACTTCACACACTTCCATTCTATGACTTCACACACCTCCATTCTGTGACTTCACACACCTCCATTCTGAGTTCACACACCTCCATTCTGTGACTTCACACACTTCCATTCTGTGACTTCACACATCTCCATTCTGTGACTTGACACACCTACATTCTATGACTTCACACACCTCCATTCTCCGACTTCACAAACCGCCATTCTGACTTCACAAACCTCTGTTCTATGACTTCGCAGACCTCGAATCTGTGACTTCACTCACCTCCACTCTATGACTTCACACACCTCCATTCTGTGACTTCACACACCTCCATTCTGACTTCACTCGCCTCCATTCTCTGACTTCACACACTTGCCTTCTGTGATTTCACACACCTAAATTCTAAGACTTCACACACCTCTATTCTTTGACTTTGCACATCTCCATTCTATGACTTCACACACCTCCATTCTATGACTTCACACACCTCCATTCTGACTTCACACACCTCTATTCTTTGACTTTGCACATCTCCATTCTGACTTCACACACCTCCATTCTATGACTTCACAGACCTCGAATCTGTGACTTCACTCACCTCCAATCTATGACTTCACACTTCTCCATTGTATGACTTCCCAGAACTAATTTCTATGACTTCACCCACATCCATTCTATGACTTCACAACTCCATTCTGACTTCACACACCTCCATTCTATGAGTTCACACACCTCCATTCTGACTTCACACACCTCCATTCAATGACTTCACACAGCTCCATTCTGAATTCACACACCTCCATTTGTGACTTCACACACCAAAATTTTGACATCACACACCTCAATTCTGTGACTTCACACACCTCCTTTCTGTGACTTCACACACCTCCATTCTGACTTCACACACCTCCATTCTATGACTTCACACATCTACATTCTCTGACTTCACACAGCTTCATTCTATGACTTCAAAGACTTCCATTCTATGATTTCACATACCTCCATTCTATGACTTCACATACCTCCATTCTCTGATTTCACGCACCTCCATTCTGTGACTTAACACACCTCCATTCTAACTTCACACATCTACATTCTATGACTTCACACACCTTCATTCTATGACTTCAAACACTTCAATTCTATGATTTCACATACCTCTATTCTATGACTTCACATACCTCCATTCTGTGACTTCACACACCTCCATTCTGTGACTTAACACACCTCCATTGTGACTTCACACACCTTCATTTTATAACTTCAAACACCTCCATTCTGTGACTTCACACACCTCCATTGTGACTTCACACACCTCCATTCTATGATTTCAAACACCTCCATTCTGACTTCACACCACTCCATTCTATGACTTCACACACCTACATTCTGACTTCACACACCTCCATTCTATGACTTCGAACACCACCATTATGACTTCACACTCCTCCATTCTGCGACTTCACACACCACCATTCCATGACTTCACATACCTCCATTCGATGACTTCACACACCTCCATTTTGACTTCACACACCTCCATTCTGTGACTTCACACACCTCCATTCTGTGACATCACACACCTCCGTTTTGTCTTCACACACCTCCATTCTGTGACTTCACACACCTACATTCGGTGACTTCACACTCCTCTATTGCTTGACTTCACACACCTCCATTCTTTGTCTTCACACACCTCCATTCTATGACTTCACACACCTCCATTCTATGAGTTCACACACCTCCATTCTATGTGTTCACACACCTCCATTTTGACTTCACACACCTCCATTCTATGACTTCACACACCTCCATTCTATGACTTCACAAACTTCCGTTCTGTGACCTCACACACCTTCATTTTGAGGTCACACTCCTCCATTCTGTGACTTCACACAACTCCATTCTGACTTCACACATCTCCATTCTATGACTTCACATACTTCCATTCTGTGACTTCACACACCTCCATTCTGTGACTACCCACACCTCCATTCTGTGACTTCACACACCTCCATTCTATGACTTCAAACACCTCCATTCTGTGACTTAACACACCTCCATTCTGTGACTTCACACGCCTCCATTCTATGACTTCACACACCTCCATTCTGTGACTTCACACATCTCCATGCTGGGTTCACACACATCCTACCTGTGGCTTCACACAAGTCCATTCTGTGACTTCACACACCTCCATTCTATGACTTCACACACCTGTATTCTATGACTTCACACACCTCCATTCTATGATTTTACACACCTCCATTCTGTGACTTCACACACCTCCATTCTATAACTTCACACATCTCCATTCTGTGATTTCACACACCTCCATTCTATGACTTCACACACCTCCATTCTATGACTTCCCACACCTCCATTCTATAACTTAACACACCTACATTGTGACTTCACACACTTCCATTCTATGAGTTCACACACCTGCATTGTGACTTCACACATGTCCATTCTATGAAATCACCCACCACCATTCCGACTTCACACACCTCCATTTTGACTTCACACGCCTCAGTTCTGTGACTTCACACACCTCCATTCTATGATTTCACACACTTCCATTCTATGACTTCACACACCCAGATTCTATGACTTCACTCACCTCATTTCTGAGTTGACACACCTCCATTCTGTGATTTCACACACCTCCAATCTGACTTCACACACCTCCATCCTATGACTTCACACACCTCCATTGTGACTTCACACACCTCCATTCTATGAGTTCACACACCTCCATTCGATGACTTCACACACCTCCATTCTATGACATCACACAGCTAAATTCTGACTTCACACCTCCATTTGTGACTTCACACTCCACAATTTTGACTTCACACACCTCCATTCTGTGACTTCACACACCTCCATTCTGTGACTTCACACATCCATTTTGACTTCACACACTTCCATTCTTTGACTTCACATACCTCCATTCTGTGACTTCACACACCTCCATTCCGTGATTTCACACACCTCCATTCTATGAGTTCACACACATCCATTCTATGAGTTCACACACCTCCATTTTGACTTCACACACCTATATTTTATGACTTCACACACCTTCATTATTACGTCAGAATCATCCATTCTGTGACTTCACACACCTCCATTCTGACTTCACACACCTCCATTCTATGACTTCACACACTTCCATTCTATGACTTCACACACCTCCATTCTGTAACTTCACACACCTCCATTGTGAGTTCACACACCTGCATTCTGTCACTTCACACACCTCCATTCTGTGACTTCACACACCTCCATTCTGTGACTTCACTCACCTCCATTTTTTGAATTCACATACCTCCATTCTTTGAATTCACACACCTCCATTCCATGACTTCACACACCTCCATTCCATGAGTTCACACACCTCCATTCTATGACTTCACACACCTCCATTTTGACTTCACACACCTCCATTCTATGACTTCACACACCTTCATTCTTACTTCAGAAACATCCATTCTATGACTTCACACACCTCCATTCTGTGACTTCACACACCTCCATTCTGATTTCACACAGTTCCATTCTGTGACTTCACAAACCTTCATTCTGTGACTTCACACACCTCCATTTTAGGACGTCACACATCTCCATTTTGACTTCACACACCTCCATTGTGACCACACACACCTCCATTCTATGAGTTCACACACCTCCATTCTGACTTCATACACCTCCATTCTATGACTTCACACTCCTCCATTCTGACTTCACACAGCTCAATTCTATGACTTCACAAAACTCCATTCTATGATTTCACACACCTCCATTCTATGACTTCGCACACCTCCATCTATGACTTCACACACCTCCATTCTGACTTCACACACCTCCATTCTGTGACTTCACACACTTCCATTGTGACGTCACACACCTCAGTCCTATTAGTTCACACACCTCCATTCTATGACTTCACACACCTCCATTCTGACTTCACAAACCTCTATTCTATGACTTCGCTCACGTCCATTCTGACATCACACACCTCCATTCTATGACTTCACAGACCTCGAATCTGTGACTTCACTCACCTCCACTCTATGACTTCACCCACCTCCATTCTATGACTTCACACCTCCATTCTGATTTCACACACCTCCATTCTGTGACTTCACACACCTCCATTCTATGACTTAACACACCTCCATTCTATGACTTCACACACCTTTATTCTTACTTCAGAAACATCCATTCTATGACCCCACACACCTCCATTGTATGACTTCACAAAACGCCATTCTGTGACTTCACACACCTCCATTCTGAGTTCACACAACTCCATTCGGTGACTTCACACACCTCCATTCTAATTTCCCACACATCCAATCTATGACTTCACACACTTCCATTCTATGACTTCACACACCTCCATTCTGTGACTTCACACACCTCCATTCTGAGTTCACACACCTCCATTCTGTGACTTCACACACTTCCATTCTGTGACTTCACACATCTCCATTCTGTGACTTGACACACCTACATTCTATGACTTCACACACCTCCATTCTCCGACTTCACAAACCGCCATTCTGACTTCACAAACCTCTGTTCTATGACTTCGCAGACCTCGAATCTGTGACTTCACTCACCTCCACTCTATGACTTCACACACCTCCATTCTGTGACTTCACACACCTCCATTCTGACTTCACTCGCCTCCATTCTCTGACTTCACACACTTGCCTTCTGTGATTTCACACACCTAAATTCTAAGACTTCACACACCTCTATTCTTTGACTTTGCACATCTCCATTCTATGACTTCACACACCTCCATTCTATGACTTCACACACCTCCATTCTGACTTCAGACACCTCTATTATTTGACTTTGCACATCTCCATTCTGACTTCACACACCTCCATTCTATGACTTCACAGACCTCGAATCTGTGACTTCACTCACCTCCAATCTATGACTTCACACTTCTCCATTGTATGACTTCCCAGAACTAATTTCTATGACTTCACCCACATCCATTCTATGACTTCACAACTCCATTCTGACTTCACACACCTCCATTCTATGAGTTCACACACCTCCATTCTGACTTCACACACCTCCATTCAATGACTTCACACACCTCCATTCAATGACTTCACACAGCTCCATTCTGAATTCACACACCTCCATTTGTGACTTCACACACCAAAATTTTGACATCACACACCTCAATTCTGTGACTTCACATACCTCCTTTCTGTGACTTCACACACCTCCATTCTGACTTCACACACCTCCATTCTATGACTTCACACATCTACATTCTCTGACTTCACACAGCTTCATTCTATGACTTCAAAGACTTCCATTCTATGATTTCACATACCTCCATTCTATGACTTCACATACCTCCATTCTCTGATTTCACGCACCTCCATTCTGTGACTTAACACACCTCCATTCTAACTTCACACATCTACATTCTATGACTTCACACACCTTCATTCTATGACTTCAAACACTTCAATTCTATGATTTCACATACCTCTATTCTATGACTTCACATACCTCCATTCTGTGACTTCACACACCTCCATTCTGTGACTTAACACACCTCCATTGTGACTTCACACACCTTCATTTTATAACTTCAAACACCACCATTATGACTTCACACTCCTCCATTCTGTGACTTCACACACCTCCATTGTGACTTCACACACCTCCATTCTATGATTTCAAACACCTCCATTCTGACTTCACACCACTCCATTCTATGACTTCACACACCTACATTCTGACTTCACACACCTCCATTCTATGACTTCGAACACCACCATTATGACTTCACACTCCTCCATTCTGCGACTTCACACACCACCATTCCATGACTTCACATACCTCCATTCGATGACTTCACACACCTCCATTTTGACTTCACACACCTCCATTCTGTGACTTCACACACCTCCATTCTGTGACATCACACACCTCCGTTTTGTCTTCACACACCTCCATTCTGTGACTTCACACACCTACATTCGGTGACTTCACACTCCTCTATTGCTTGACTTCACACACCTCCATTCTTTGACTTCACACACCTCCATTCTATGACTTCACACACCTCCATTCTATGAGTTCACACACCTCCATTCTATGTGTTCACACACCTCCATTTTGACTTCACACACCTCCATTCTATGACTTCACACACCTCCATTCTATGACTTCACAAACCTCCGTTCTGTGACCTCACACACCTTCATTTTGAGGTCACACTCCTCCATTCTGTGACTTCACACAACTCCATTCTGACTTCACACACCTCCATTCTATGACTTCACACACTTCCATTCTGTGACTTCACACACCTCCATTCTGTGACTACCCACACCTCCATTCTGTGACTTCACACACCTCCATTCTATGACTTCAAACACCTCCATTCTGTGACTTAACACACCTCCATTCTGTGACTTCACACGCCTCCATTCTATGACTTCACACACCTCCATTCTGTGACTTCACACATCTCCATGCTGGGTTCACACACATCCTACCTGTGGCTTCACACAAGTCCATTCTGTGACTTCACACACCTCCATTCTATGACTTCACACACCTGTATTCTATGACTTCACACACCTCCATTCTATGATTTTACACACCTCCATTCTGTGACTTCACACACCTCCATTCTATAACTTCACACATCTCCATTCTGTGATTTCACACACCTCCATTCTATGACTTCACACACCTCCATTCTATGACTTCCCACACCTCCATTCTATAACTTAACACACCTACATTGTGACTTCACACACTTCCATTCTATGAGTTCACACACCTGCATTGTGACTTCACACATGTCCATTCTATGAAATCACCCACCACCATTCCGACTTCACACACCTCCATTTTGACTTCACACGCCTCAGTTCTGTGACTTCACACACCTCCATTCTATGATTTCACACACTTCCATTCTATGACTTCACACACCCAGATTCTATGACTTCACTCACCTCATTTCTGAGTTGACACACCTCCATTCTGTGATTTCACACACCTCCAATCTGACTTCACACACCTCCATCCTATGACTTCACACACCTCCATTGTGACTTCACACACCTCCATTCTATGAGTTCACACACCTCCATTCGATGACTTCACACACCTCCATTCTATGACATCACACAGCTAAATTCTGTCTTCACACCTCCATTTGTGACTTCACACTCCACAATTTTGACTTCACACACCTCCATTCTGTGACTTCACACACCTCCATTCTGTGACTTCACACATCCATTTTGACTTCACACACTTCCATTCTTTGACTTCACATACCTCCATTCTGTGACTTCACACACCTCCATTCCGTGATTTCACACACCTCCATTCTATGAGTTCACACACATCCATTCTATGAGTTCACACACCTCCATTTTGACTTCACACACCTATATTTTATGACTTCACACACCTTCATTATTACGTCAGAATCATCCATTCTGTGACTTCACACACCTCCATTCTGACTTCACACACCTCCATTCTATGACTTCACACACTTCCATTCTATGACTTCACACACCTCCATTCTGTAACTTCACACACCTCCATTGTGAGTTCACACACCTGCATTCTGTCACTTCACACACCTCCATTCTGTGACTTCACACACCTCCATTCTGTGACTTCACTCACCTCCATTTTTTGAATTCACATACCTCCATTCTTTGAATTCACACACCTCCATTCCATGACTTCACACACCTCCATTCCATGAGTTCACACACCTCCATTCTATGACTTCACACACCTCCATTTTGACTTCACACACCTCCATTCTATGACTTCACACACCTTCATTCTTACTTCAGAAACATCCATTCTATGACTTCACACACCTCCATTCTGTGACTTCACACACCTCCATTCTGATTTCACACAGTTCCATTCTGTGACTTCACAAACCTTCATTCTGTGACTTCACACACCTCCATTTTAGGACGTCACACATCTCCATTTTGACTTCACACACCTCCATTGTGACCACACACACCTCCATTCTATGAGTTCACACACCTCCATTCTGACTTCATACACCTCCATTCTATGACTTCACACTCCTCCATTCTGACTTCACACAGCTCAATTCTATGACTTCACAAAACTCCATTCTATGATTTCACACACCTCCATTCTATGACTTCGCACACCTCCATCTATGACTTCACACACCTCCATTCTGACTTCACACACCTCCATTCTGTGACTTCACACACCTCCATTCTGACTTCACACACCTCCATTTTATGACTTCACACACCTCCATTCTGTGACTTCACACACTTCCGTTGTGATGTCACACATCTCAAACCTATGAGTTCACACACTTCCATTCTATGACTTCACACACCTCCATTCTATGACTTCACACCTCCATTCGGATTTCACACACCTCCATTCTGTGACTTCTCACACCTCCATTCTATGACTTCACCCACCTCCATTCTATGACTTCACACCTCCATTCGGATTTCACACACCTCCATTCTGTGACTTCTCACACCTCCATTCTATGACTTAACACACTTCCGTTCTATGACTTCACAAACCTTTATTCTTACTTCAGAAACATCCATTCTATAACCTCACACACCTCCATTGTATGACTTCACAAACCTCCATTCTGTGACTTCACATACCTCCATTCTGAGTTCACACAACTCCATTCGGTGACTTCACACACCTCCATTCAGACTTCACACATATCCAATCTATGACTTCACACTCTTCCATTCTATGACTTCACAAACCTCCATTTTGTGACTTCACACACTTCCATTCTGTGACTTCACACATCTCCATTCTGTGACTTGACACACCTACATTCTATGACTTCACACACCTCCATTCTCCGACTTCACACACCTCCATTCTCACTTCACAAACCTCTATTCTATGACTTCGCACACGACCATTCTGACATCACACCCTTCCATTCTATGACTTCGCAGACTTCGAATCTGTGACTTCACTCACCTCCACTCTATGACTTCACCCACCTCCATTCTATGACTTCACACCTCCATTCTGACTTCACTCGCCTCCATTCTGTGACTTCACACACCTCCAATCTCTGACTTCACACTTCTCCATTCTATGACTTCACACACCTTCATTTTTACTTCAGAAACATCCATTCTATGACCTCACACACCTCCATTCTATGACTTCAAACACCTCCATTCTGTGACTTCACACACCTCCATTTTATGACTTCACACACCTCCATTCTATGACTTCACACATCCATTTTGACTTCACACACCTCCAATATATGACTTCAAACACCTCAATTCTGTGACTTCACACACCTCCATTCCATGTCTTCATACACCTCCATTCTATGACTTCTCCCACCTCCATTCTATGACTTCACACACCTCCATTCTCCAACTTCACACCCCTCCAATTTGACTTCACATACCTCCATTCTATGATTTCACAAACGTCCCTTCGGTGCCTTCACATTCCTCCATTCTATGACTTCACACATCTACATTCTATGACTTCACACACCTCCATTCTGACTCACAAAGCTCCATTCTGTGACTTCACAAAACTCCATTCTGTGATTTCACACATCTCCATACTATGACTTCACAAACCTCCATCTATGACTTCACATACCTCCATTCTGAGTTCACACACCTCCGTTCTGTGACTTCACACACCTCCATTCTGACTTCACACACCTCCATTGTATGACTTCACACACTTGCCTTCTGTGACTTCACACACCTCCATTCTAAGACTTCACACACCTCCATTCTAAGACTTCACACACCTCCATTCTGATTTCACCCACCTCCATTCTATGACTTTGCACACCTCCATTCTGACTTCACACACCTCCATTCTATGACTTCACAGACCTCGAATCTGTGACTTCACTCACCTCCAATCTATGACTTCACACTTCTCCATTCTATGAATTCCCACACCTAATTTCTATGACTTCACCCACCTCCATTCTATGACTTCACACCTCCATTCTATGACTTCACACACCTCCATTCTTTCTTCACACACCTCCATTCTGAATTCACACACCTCCATCCTATGACTTCACAGACCTTGAATCTGTGACTTCACTCACCTCCATTTTTGACTTCACACCCCACTATTCTTTGACATCAAAAACCACCATTCTATGAGTTCACACACCTTCATTCTGACTTCACAAACCTCCATTCTGTGACTTCACACACCTCCATTCTATGACTTCGCACACCTCCATACTGAATTCACACACCTCCATTTATGACTTCACACATGTACATTCTCTGACTTCACACACCTTCATTCTATGACTTCAAACACTTCCATTCTATGATTTCATATACCTCCATTCTATGACTTCACATACCTGCATTCTCTGACTTCACACAGCTCCATTCTGTGACTTAACACACCTGCATTCTAACTTCACACATCTACATTCTATGACTTTACACACCTTCATTCTATGACTTCAAACACTTCCATTCTAAGATTTCACTTACCTCTGTTCTATGACTTCACATACCTCCATTCCGTCACTTCACACACCTCCATTCTGTGACTTAACACACCTCCATTCTGACTTCACACACCTCCATTTTATGAATTCACACACCTCCATTCTGTGACTTCACACACCTCCATTCTATGACTTCGAACATCTCCATACTGAATTCACACACCTCCATTCTGTGACTTCACACACCTCCATTCTGACTTCACACACCTCCATTCTATGACTTCACATACCTCCATTCTTTGACTTCACACACCTCCATTCTATGACTTCACACACTTCCATTGTGACGTCACACACCTACATTCTGTGACTTCACACACCTCCATTTTGACTTCTCAAACTTCCATTCTGTGACTTCACACACCTACATTCTGTGACTTCCCACACCACCATTGTTTGACTTCACACACCTCCATTCTTTGACTTCACACATCTCCATTCCATGACTTCACACACCTCCATTCTATGAGTTCACACACATCCATTCTATGAGTTCAGACACCACAATTTTGTCTTCACACACTTCAATTCTATGACTTCACACTCCTTCATTCTTAATTCAGAAACATCCATTCTATGACTTCACACACCTCCCTTCTGTGACTTCACACACCTCCATTCTGAGTTCACAAACCTCCATTCGGTGACTTCACACACCTCCATTCTGACTTCACACACCTCCATTCTACGACTTCACACACTTCCATCTATGACTTCACACACCTCCATTCTGTGACTTCACACACCTCCATTCTGTGACTTCACACACCTCCATTCTATGACTTCACACATCCATTTTGACTTCACACACCCCAATATATGACTTCAAAACCTCAATTCTGTGACTTCACACAACTCCATTCTATGACTTCATACCCCTCCATTCTGTGACTTCACCCACTTCCATTCTGTGACTTAACACACCTCCATTCTCCGATTTCACACACCTCCAATTTGACTTCCATACCTCCATTCTATGACTTCACAATCCTCCATTCTTTGACTTCACACACCTCCATTCTGTGACTTCACAAACCTCCATTCCATGATTTCTCACACCTCCATTCTATGACTTCATAGACCTCCATTTTATGACGTCACACACCTCCATTTTGACTTCACACAGCTCCAGTATGTGACTTCACACACCTCCATTCCATGACTTCACACACCTCCATTTTGTGACTTCACACACCTTCATTCTGTGATTTCACACACCTCCATTCTATGACTTCACACACCTCCATTCTATGACTTCACACACCTTCATTCTTACTTCACAAACATACATTCTATGACTTCACACACCTCCATTCTATGATTTCACACACCTCCATTTTGTGACTTCACACACCTCCATTCTATGATTTCACACACTCCATTCTATGACTTCACACACCTCCATTCTATGACTTCACACACCTTCATTCTTACTTCACAAACATACATTCTATGACTTCACACACCTCCATTCTATGATTTCACAAACCTCCATTCTATGACTTGTCACACCTCTGTTCTGTGTTCACACACCTCAATTCTGTGACTTCATACACCTCCATTCTCACTTCACACACCTCCATTCTATGACTTCACAACCTCCATTCTATGACTTCACACACCTGCATTCTGCGACTTCCCACACCTCCATTTTGAGTGGACACACCTCCATTCTGTGACTTCACACACCTCCATTCTGACTTCACACAGCTCCATTCTATGACTTCACACGCCTCCATTCTTTATGTCACACACCTCCATTCTATGACTTCACACACCTTCATTCTTACTTCACAAACATCCAATCTATAACTTCATACACCTCCATTCTATGACTTCACACACCTCCATTCTGTGACTTCACACACCTCCATTCTATGACTTCACACACCTCCATTCTGTGACTTCACACACCTCCATTCTATGACTTCACACACTTCCATTGTTACATCACACACCTCCATTCTATGTGTTCACACACCTCCATTCTGACTTCACACACCTCCATTCTATGACTTCACACACTTTCATTCTGAATTCACACAGCTCCATCTGTGACTTCCCAAAACTCCATTCTATGATTTCACGCACCTCCATACTATGACTTCACACACGTCCATCTAAGACTTCACACACTTCCATTCTGTGACTTCACACTCCTCCATTCTTTCACTTCCCACACCTCCTTTCTATGACTTCCCACACCTCCATTCTATGACTACACACCTCAATTCTGACTTCACACACCTCCATTCTATGACTTCACACACCTCCATTCTATGAATTCACACACTTCCATTCTATGACTTCACACACCTTCATTCTTACTTCAGATACATTCATTCTATGACTTCACACACCTCCATTCTATGACTTCACAAACCTCCATTCTGTGACTTCACACACCTCCATTCTGACTTCACACACCTCCATTCTATGACTTCACACACTTCCATTCTATGAGTTCACACACCTCCATTCCATGAGTTCACACACCTCCATTCTATGACTTCACACACCTCCATTCTGACATCACACACCTCCATTCTATGACTTCACACACCTCCATTCTATGACTTCACACACCTCCATTCTCCAACTTCACACCCCTCCAATTTGACTTCACATACCTCCATTCTATGATTTCACAAACGTCCCTTCGGTGCCTTCACATTCCTCCATTCTATGACTTCACACATCTACATTCTATGACTTCACACACCTCCATTCTGACTCACAAAGCTCCATTCTGTGACTTCACAAAACTCCATTCTGTGATTTCACACATCTCCATACTATGACTTCACAAACCTCCATCTATGACTTCACATACCTCCATTCTGAGTTCACACACCTCCGTTCTGTGACTTCACACACCTCCATTCTGACTTCACACACCTCCATTGTATGACTTCACACACTTGCCTTCTGTGACTTCACACACCTCCATTCTAAGACTTCACACACCTCCATTCTATGACTTCACACACCTCCATTCTGATTTCACCCACCTCCATTCTATGACTTTGCACACCTCCATTCTGACTTCACACACCTCCATTCTATGACTTCACAGACCTCGAATCTGTGACTTCACTCACCTCCAATCTATGACTTCACACTTCTCCATTCTATGAATTCCCACACCTAATTTCTATGACTTCACCCACCTCCATTCTATGACTTCACACCTCCATTCTATGACTTCACACACCTCCATTCTTTCTTCACACACCTCCATTCTGAATTCACACACCTCCATCCTATGACTTCACAGACCTTGAATCTGTGACTTCACTCACCTCCATTTTTGACTTCACACCCCACTATTCTTTGACATCAAAAACCACCATTCTATGAGTTCACACACCTTCATTCTGACTTCACAAACCTCCATTCTGTGACTTCACACACCTCCATTCTATGACTTCGCACACCTCCATACTGAATACACACACCTCCATTTATGACTTCACACATGTACATTCTCTGACTTCACACACCTTCATTCTATGACTTCAAACACTTCCATTCTATGATTTCATATACCTCCATTCTATGACTTCACATACCTGCATTCTCTGACTTCACACAGCACCATTCTGTGACTTAACACACCTGCATTCTAACTTCACATATCTACATTCTATGACTTTACACACCTTCATTCTATGACTTCAAACACTTCCATTCTAAGATTTCACTTACCTCTGTTCTATGACTTCACATACCTCCATTCCGTCACTTCACACACCTCCATTCTGTGACTTAACACACCTCCATTCTGACTTCACACACCTCCATTTTATGAATTCACACACCTCCATTCTGTGACTTCACACACCTCCATTCTATGACTTCGAACATCTCCATACTGAATTCACACACCTCCATTCTGTGACTTCACACACCTCCATTCTGACTTCACACACCTCCATTCTATGACTTCACATACCTCCATTCTTTGACTTCACACACCTCCATTCTATGACTTCACACACTTCCATTGTGACGTCACACACCTACATTCTGTGACTTCACACACCTCCATTTTGACTTCTCAAACTTCCATTCTGTGACTTCACACACCTACATTCTGTGACTTCCCACACCACCATTGTTTGACTTCACACACCTCCATTCTTTGACTTCACACATCTCCATTCCATGACTTCACACACCTCCATTCTATGAGTTCACACACATCCATTCTATGAGTTCAGACACCACAATTTTGTCTTCACACACTTCAATTCTATGACTTCACACTCCTTCATTCTTAATTCAGAAACATCCATTCTATGACTTCACACACCTCCCTTCTGTGACTTCACACACCTCCATTCTGAGTTCACAAACCTCCATTCGGTGACTTCACACACCTCCATTCTGACTTCACACACCTCCATTCTACGACTTCACACACTTCCATTCTATGACTTCACACACCTCCATTCTGTGACTTCACACACCTCCATTCTGTGACTTCACACACCTCCATTCTATGACTTCACACATCCATTTTGACTTCACACACCCCAATATATGACTTCAAAACCTCAATTCTGTGAGTTCACACAACTCCATTCTATGACTTCATACCCCTCCATTCTGTGACTTCACCCACTTCCATTCTGTGACTTAACACACCTCCATTCTCCGATTTCACACACCTCCAATTTGACTTCCATACCTCCATTCTATGACTTCACAATCCTCCATTCTTTGACTTCACACACCTCCATTCTGTGACTTCACAAACCTCCATTCCATGATTTCTCACACCTCCATTCTATGACTTCATAGACCTCCATTTTATGACGTCACACACCTCCATTTTGACTTCACACAGCTCCAGTATGTGACTTCACACACCTCCATTCCATGACTTCACACACCTCCATTTTGTGACTTCACACACCTTCATTCTGTGATTTCACACACCTCCATTCTATGACTTCACACACCTCCATTCTATGACTTCACACACCTTCATTCTTACTTCACAAACATACATTCTATGACTTCACACACCTCCATTCTATGACTTCACACACCTCCATTTTGTGACTTCACACACCTCCATTCTATGATTTCACACACCTCCATTCTATGACTTCACACACCTCCATTCTATGACTTCACACACCTTCATTCTTACTTCACAAACATACATTCTATGACTCACACACCTCCATTCTATGACTTCACAAACCTCCATTCTCTGACTTGACACCCCTCTGTTCTGTGTTCACACACCTCAATTCTGTGACTACATACACCTCCATTCTCACTTCACACACCTCCATTCTATGACTTCACAACCTCCATTCTATGACTTCACACACCTGCATTCTGCGACTTCCCACACCTCCATTCTGAGTGGACACACCTCCATTCTGTGACTTCACACACCTCCATTCTGACTTCACACAGCTCCATTCTATGACTTCACACGCCTCCATTCTTTACGTCACACACCTCCATACTATGACTTCACACACCTTCATTCTTACTTCACAAACATCCAATCTATAACTTCATACACCTCCATTCTATGACTTCACACACCTCCATTCTGTGACTTCACACACCTCCATTCTATGACTTCACACACCTCCATTCTGTGACTTCACACACCTCCATTCTATGACTTCACACACTTCCATTGTTACATCACACACCTCCATTCTATGTGTTCACACACCTCCATTCTGACTTCACACACCTCCATTCTATGACTTCACACACTTTCATTCTGAATTCACACAGCTCTATCTGTGACTTCCCAAAACTCCATTCTATGATTTCACGCACCTCCATACTATGACTTCACACACGTCCATCTAAGACTTCACACACTTCCATTCTGTGACTTCACACTCCTCCATTCTTTCACTTCCCACACCTCCTTTCTATGACTTCCCACACCTCCATTCTATGACTACACACCTCAATTCTGACTTCACACACCTCCATTCTATGACTTCACACACCTCCATTCTATGAATTCACACACTTCCATTCTATGACTTCACACACCTTCATTCTTACTTCAGATACATTCATTCTATGACTTCACACACCTCCATTCTATGACTTCACAAACCTCCATTCTGTGACTTCACACACCTCCATTCTGACTTCACACACCTCCATTCTATGACTTCACACACTTCCATTCTATGAGTTCACACACCTCCATTCCATGAGTTCACACACCTCCATTCTATGACTTCACACACCTCCATTCTGACATCACACACCTCCATTCTATGACTTCACACACCTCCATTCTATGACTTCACACACCTCCATTCTCTAACTTCACCCACCTCCATTCTATGACTTCACACACCTCCATTCTGAATTCACACACCTCCATTCTATGAGTTCACACAGCTCCATTCTGACTTCAAACACTTCCATTTGTGACTTCACACACCAAAATTTTGACATCACAAACCTCAATGCTGTGACTTCACACACCTCCATTTTGACTTCACACACCTCCATTCTGTGACTTAACTCACCTCCATTGTTTGAATTCACACACCTCAATTCCTGGATTTCACACACCTCCATTCCATGACTTCACACAACTCCATTCTATGAGTTCACACACCTCCATTCTGTGAGTTCACACACCTCCATTTTGACTTCACACACCTCGATTCTATGACTTCACACAACTTCATTCTTACTTCAGAAACATCCATTCTATAACTTCACACACCTCCATTCTATGACTTCCAAAACCTCAATTCTGTGACTTCACACACCTCCATTGTGATTTCACACATCTCCATTCTGTGACTTCATACACCTCCATTCTGTGACTTCACACACCTCCAATCTATGACTTCACACACCTCCATTCTATGACTTCACACGCTTCCATTGTGACGACACACACCTACATTCTGTGACTTCACACACCTCCATTTTGACTTCTCAAACTTCCATTCTGTGACTTCACACACCTACATTCTGTGACTTCCCACACCACCATTGTTTGACTTCACACACCTCCATTCTTTGACTTCACACATCTCCATTCCATGACTTCACACACCTCCATTCTATGAGTTCACACACATCCATTCTATGAGTTCAGACACCACAATTTTGTCTTCACACACTTCAATTCAATGACTTCACACTCCTTCATTCTTAATTCAGAAACATCCATTCTATGACTTCACACACCTCCCTTCTGTGACTTCACACACCTCCATTCTGAGTTCACACACCTCCATTCGGTGACTTCACACACCTCCATTCTGACTTCACACACCTCCATTCTACGACTTCACACACTTCCATTCTATGACTTCACACACCTCCATTCTGTGACTTCACACACCTCCATTCTGTGACTTCACACACCTCCATTCTATGACTTCACACATCCATTTTGACTTCACACACCCCAATATATGACTTCAAAACCTCAATTCTGTGACTTCACACAACTCCATTCTATGACTTCATACCCCTCCATTCTGTGACTTCACCCACTTCCATTCTGTGACTTAACACACCTCCATTCTCCGATTTCACACACCTCCAATTTGACTTCCATACCTCCATTCTATGACTTCACAATCCTCCATTCTTTGACTTCACACACCTCCATTCTGTGACTTCACAAACCTCCATTCCATGATTTCTCACACCTCCATTCTATGACTTCATAGACCTCCATTTTATGACGTCACACACCTCCATTTTGACTTCACACAGCTCCAGTATGTGACTTCACACACCTCCATTTCATGACTTCACACACCTCCATTTTGTGACTTCACACACCTTCATTCTGTGATTTCACACACCTCCATTCTATGACTTCACACACCTCCATTCTATGACTTCACACACCTTCATTCTTACTTCACAAACATACATTCTATGACTTCACACACCTCCATTCTATGACTTCACACACCTCCATTTTGTGACTTCACACACCTCCATTCTATGATTTCACACACTCCATTCTATGACTTCACACACCTTCATTCTTACTTCACAAACATACAATCTATGACTTCACACACCTCCATTCTATGATTTCACAAACCTCCATTCTATGACTTGTCACACCTCTGTTCTGTGTTCACACACCTCAATTCTGTGACTTCATACACCTCCATTCTCACTTCACACACCTCCATTCTATGACTTCACAACCTCCATTCTATGACTTCACACACCTGCATTCTGCGACTTCCCACACCTCCATTCTGAGTGGACACACCTCCATTCTGTGACTTCACACACCTCCATTCTGACTTCACACAGCTCCATTCTATGACTTCACACGCCTCCATTCTTTATGTCACACACCTCCATTCTATGACTTCACACACCTTCATTCTTACTTCACAAACATCCAATCTATAACTTCATACACCTCCATTCTATGACTTCACACACCTCCATTCTGTGACTTCACACACCTCCATTCTATGACTTCACACACCTCCATTCTGTGACTTCACACACCTCCATTCTATGACTTCACACACTTCCATTGTTACATCACACACCTCCATTCTATGTGTTCACACACCTCCATTCTGACTTCACACACCTCCATTCTATGACTTCACACACTTTCATTCTGAATTCACACAGCTCCATCTGTGACTTCCCAAAACTCCATTCTATGATTTCACGCACCTCCATACTATGACTTCACACACGTCCATCTAAGACTTCACACACTTCCATTCTGTGACTTCACACTCCTCCATTCTTTTACTTCCCACACCTCCTTTCTATGACTTCCCACACCTCCATTCTATGACTACACACCTCAATTCTGACTTCACACACCTCCATTCTATGACTTCACACACCTCCATTCTATGAATTCACACACTTCCATTCTATGACTTCACACACCTTCATTCTTACTTCAGATACATTCATTCTATGACTTCACACACCTCCATTCTATGACTTCACAAACCTCCATTCTGTGACTTCACACACCTCCATTCTGACTTCACACACCTCCATTCTATGACTTCACACACTTCCATTCTATGAGTTCACACACCTCCATTCCATGAGTTCACACACCTCCATTCTATGACTTCACACACCTCCATTCTGACATCACACACCTCCATTCTATGACTTCACACACCTCCATTCTATGACTTCACACACCTCCATTCTCTAACTTCACCCACCTCCATTCTATGACTTCACACACCTCCATTCTGAATTCACACACCTCCATTCTATGAGTTCACACAGCTCCATTCTGACTTCAAACACTTCCATTTGTGACTTCACACACCAAAATTTTGACATCACAAACCTCAATGCTGTGACTTCACACACCTCCATTTTGACTTCACACACCTCCATTCTGTGACTTAACTCACCTCCATTGTTTGAATTCACACACCTCAATTCCTGGATTTCACACACCTCCATTCCATGACTTCACACAACTCCATTCTATGAGTTCACACACCTCCATTCTGTGAGTTCACACACCTCCATTTTGACTTCACACACCTCGATTCTATGACTTCACACAACTTCATTCTTACTTCAGAAACATCCATTCTATAACTTCACACACCTCCATTCTATGACTTCCAAAACCTCAATTCTGTGACTTCACACACCTCCATTGTGAGTTCACACATCTCCATTCTGTGACTTCATACACCTCCATTCTGTGACTTCACACACCTCCAATCTATGACTTCACACACTTCCATTCTATGACTTCACAAACATCCATTCTATGAATTCACACACCTCCGTTCTGTGACTCCACACACCTCCATTCTATGACTTCACACACCTCCATTCTGTGACTTCACACACCTCCATTCTGAGTTCACACATCTCCATTCTGTGACTTCACACACCTTCATTCTGTGACTTCACAGACCTCCATTCTATGACTTCTCAAACCTCCATTCTATGACTTCACACACATCCTTTCTGAGTTGACACACCTCCATTCTCTGACTTCATACACCAACATTCTATGACTTCACACACATCCATTCTGTGACTTCACACACCTCCATTCTATGACTTCACACACCTCCTTTCTGAGTTGACACACCTCCATTCTATGACTTCATACACCAACATTCTATGACTTCACACACCTCCATTCTATGACTTCATGCACCTCTATTCTATGACTTTATACACCAACATTCTATGACTTCACACACCTCCATTCTGTGACTTCACACATCTCCACTCTGAATTCACACTACTCCATTCTATGACTTCACACACCTTCATTCTATGACTTCACACATCTCCTTTCTGTAACTTCCCACACTTCCAATATTTGACGTCGCAAAGCTCCATTCCATGACTTCACAAACCTCCAATCTAAGAGTTCACATACGTACATTCTTTGACTTCACACACCTCCATTTTGACTTCACACACCTACATTCTGTGACTTCACACACCTCCATTTGTGACTTCACACATCACCATTTTGACTTCACAAACCTCCATTCTGTGACTTCACACACCTCCATTCTGTGACTTCACACAACTCCATTTTGACTTCACACACTTCCATTCTGTGACTTCACACTCCTACATTCTGTGACTTCCCACAATACAATTGTTTGACTTCACACACCTCCATTCTTTGACTTCACACATCTCCATTCCATGACTTCACAAACCAACATTCTATGAGTTCACACACATACATTCTATGACTTCACACACCTCCTTTCTGAGTTGACACACCTCCATTCTATGACTTCATACACCAACATTCTATGACTTCACACACCTCCATTCTGTGACTTCTCACACATCCATTCTATGACTTCACACACCTCCTTTCTGAGTTGACACACCTCCATTCTATGACTTCATACACCAACATTCTATGACTTCACACACCTCCATTCTGTGACTTCACACACCTCCATTTTGACTTCACACACTTCCATTCTGTGACTTCACACACCTACATTCTGTGACTTCCCACAATACAATTGTTTGACTTCACACACCACCATTCTTTGACTTCACACATCTCCATTCCATGACTTCACACACCTCCATTCTATGAGTTCACACACATCCATTCTATGAGTTCAGACACCACAATTTTGTCTTCACACACCTCCATTCTATGACTTTACACTCCTTCATTCTTAATACAGAAACATCCATTCTATGACTTCACACACCTCCCTTCTGTGACTTCACACACGTCCATTCTGAGTTCACACACCTCCATTCGGTGACTTCATCCACCTCCATTCTGACTTCACACACCTCCATTCTACGACTTCACACACTTCCATTTTATGACTTCACACAAATCCATTCTGTGACTTCACACACCTCCATTCTGAGTTCACACACCTCCATTCTGTGACTTCACACACCTCCATTCTGTGACTTCACACACCTCCATTCTCTGACATCACAGACCTCCGTTCTATGACTTCACGCACCTCCATTCTATGACTTCACACACCTTCATTCTTACTTCAGAAACATCCATTCTATAACTACACACACCTCCATTCTTTGACATCACACATCTCCATTCCATGACTTCACACACCTACATTCTATGAGTTCACACACATCCATTCTATGAGTTCAGACACCAAATTTTCGTCTTCACACACCTCGATTCTATTTCTTTACACTCCTTCATTCTTAATACAGAAACATCCATTCTATGATTTCACACACCTCCCTTCTGTGACTTCACAAACATCCATTCTGAGTTCACACACCTCCATTCGGTGGCTTCACACACCTCCATTCTGACTTCACACACCTCCATTCTACGACTTCACACACTTCCATTCTGTGACTTCACACACCTCCCTTCTGTGCCTTCACACACCTCAATTCTGAGTTCGCACACCTCCATTCTGTGACTTCACACACCTCCATTCTGTGACTTCCCACACCTCCATTCTCTGACATCACACACCTCCGTTCTATGACTTCACGCACCTCCATTCTATGACTTCACACACCTCCATTCTATGACTTCACGCATCCATTTTGACTTCACACACCTCCAATATATGACTTCAAACACCTCAATTCTGTGACTTCACACAACTCCATTCTATGACTTCATACCCCTCCATTCTGTGACTTCACACACATTCATTCTATGACTTCACACACCTCCATTCCTTGACTTCACCCACCTCCATTCTGTGACTTCACACACCTACATTCTCCGATTTCACATCCCTCCAATTTGACTTCACATACCTCCATTCTATGACTTCACAATCCTCCATTCTGTGACTTAACACACCTCCATTCTGTGACTTCACAACCCTCCATTCTATGATTTCACACACCTCCATTCTAGGCCTTCAGACACCTCCATACTATGACTTCACACACCTTCATTCTTACTTCAGAAATATCCATTCTATAACTACACACACCTCCATTCTATGACTTTACACTCCTTCATTCTTAATACAGAAACATCCATTCTATGACTTCACACACCTCCCTTCTGTGACTTCACACACGTCCATTCTGAGTTCACACACCTCCATTCGGTGACTTCATCCACCTCCATTCTGACTTCACACACCTCCATTCTACGACTTCACACACTTCCATTTTATGACTTCACACAAATCCATTCTGTGACTTCACACACCTCCATTCTGAGTTCACACACCTCCATTCTGTGACTTCACACACCTCCATTCTGTGACTTCACACACCTCCATTCTCTGACATCACAGACCTCCGTTCTATGACTTCACGCACCTCCATTCTATGACTTCACACACCTTCATTCTTACTTCAGAAACATCCATTCTATAACTACACACACCTCCATTCTTTGACTTCACACATCTCCATTCCATGACTTCACACACCTACATTCTATGAGTTCACACACATCCATTCTATGAGTTCAGACACCAAATTTTCGTCTTCACACACCTCGATTCTATTTCTTTACACTCCTTCATTCTTAATACAGAAACATCCATTCTATGATTTCACACACCTCCCTTCTGTGACTTCACAAACATCCATTCTGTGTTCACACACCTCCATTCGGTGGCTTCACACACCTCCATTCTGACTTCACACACCTCCATTCTACGACTTCACACACTTCCATTCTGTGACTTCACACACCTCCCTTCTGTGCCTTCACACACCTCAATTCTGAGTTCGCACACCTCCATTCTGTGACTTCACACACCTCCATTCTGTGACTTCCCACACCTCCATTCTCTGACATCACACACCTCCGTTCTATGACTTCACGCACCTCCATTCTATGACTTCACACACCTCCATT
The DNA here is from genome assembly GCF_031878675.1 of Megascapheus bottae. NCBI lineage: Eukaryota > Metazoa > Chordata > Mammalia > Rodentia > Geomyidae > Megascapheus > Megascapheus bottae. The sequence goes on along the minus strand of NW_028327409.1, from coordinate 17,049 downwards.
CTATGACTTCACGCATCCATTTTGACTTCACACACCTCCAATATATGACTTCAAACACCTCAATTCTGTGACTTCACACAACTCCATTCTATGACTTCATACCCCTCCATTCTGTGACTTCACACACATTCATTCTATGACTTCACACACCTCCATTCCTTGACTTCACCCACCTCCATTCTGTGACTTCACACACCTACATTCTCCGATTTCACATCCCTCCAATTTGACTTCACATACCTCCATTCTATGACTTCACAATCCTCCATTCTGTGACTTAACACACCTCCATTCTGTGACTTCACAACCCTCCATTCTATGATTTCACACACCTCCATTCTAGGCCTTCAGACACCTCCATACTATGACTTCACACACCTTCATTCTTACTTCAGAAATATCCATTCTATAACTACACACACCTCCATTCTATGACTTTACAAACCTCAATTCTGTGATTTCACACACCTTCATTGTGAGTTCACACACCTCCATTCTGGGACTAAATACACCTCCATTCTGTGACTTCACACACCTCCATTCTATGACTTCACACACCTCCATTCTACGACTTCACACACATCCATTGTATGAATTCACACACCTCCATTCTGTGACGCCACACACCTCCATTCTATGACTTCACACACCTCCATTCTGTGACTTCACACACCTCGATTCTGAGTTCACACATCTCCATTCTGTGACTTCACACACCTTCATTCTGTGACATCGCACACCTCCATTCTATGGCTTCACACACCTCCATTCTATGACTTCACACACCTCCTTTCTGAGTTGACACATACCATTCTATGACTTCAAACACCAACATTCTATGACTTCACACACCTCCATTCTGTGACTTCACACACATCCATTCTATGACTTCACACACCTCCTTTCTGAGTTGACACACCTCCATTCTATGACTTCATACATCAACATTCTATGACTTCACACACCTCCATTCTGTGACTTCACACACCTCCATTTCGACTTCACACACTTCCATTCTGTGACTTCACACACCTACATTCTGTGACTTCCCACAATACAATTGTTTGACTTCACACACCTCCATTCTTTGACTTCACACATCTCCATTCCATGACTTCACACACCTCCATTCTATGAGTTCACACACATCCATTCTATGAGTTCAGACACCAGAATTTTGTCTTCACACACCTCTATTCCATGACTTTACACTCCTTCATTTTTAATACAGAAACATCCATTCTATGACTTCACACACCTCCCTTCTGTGACTTCACACACGTCCATTCTGAGTTCACACACCTCCATTCGGTGACTTCACACACCTCCATTCTGACCTCACACACCTCCATTCTACGACTTCACACACTTCCATTCTATGACTTCACACACCTCCCTTCTGTGACTTCACACACCTCCATTCTGAGTTCACACACCTCCATTCTGTGACTTCACACACCTCCATTCTGTGACTTCCCACACCTCCATTCTCTGACATCACACACCTCCGTTCTATGACTTCACGCACCTCCATTCTATGACTTCACACACCTCCATTTTGTGACTTCACACATCCGTTTTGACTTCAAACACCTCCAATATATGACTTCAAACACCTCCATTCCATGACTTCACCCACCTCCATTCTGTGACTTCACACACCTCCATTCTGTGACTTCACAAACCTCCATTCTATGATTTCACACACCTCCATTCTAGGCCTTCACACACCTCCATTCTATGACTTCACACACCTTCATTCTTACTTCAGAAACATCCATTCTATAACTACACACACCTCCATTCTATGACTTCACAAACATCAATTCTGTGACTTCACACACCACCATTGTGAGTTCACACACCTCCATTCTGTGACTTCATACACCTTCATTCTGTGACTTCACACACCTCCATTCTATGACTTCACACACCTCCATTCTATCACTTCACACACATCCATTGTATGAATTCACACACCTCCATTCTGTGACGCCACACACCTCCATTCTATGACTTCACACACCTCCATTCTGTGACTTCACACACCTCGATTCTGAGTACACACATCTCCATTCTGTGACTTCACACACCTTCTCTCTGTGACTTCACACACCTCCATTCTATGACTTCACACACCTCCATTCTATGACTTCACACACCTCCTTTCTGAGTTGACACACCTCCATTCTATGACTTCATACACCAACATTCTATGACTTCACACACCTCCATTCTGTGACTTCACACACCTCCATTTTGACTTCACACACTTCCATTCTGTGACTTCACACACCTACATTCTGTGACTTCCCACAATACAATTGTTTGACTTCACACACCACCATTCTTTGACTTCACACATCTCCATTCCATGACTTCACACACCTCCATTCTATGAGTTCACACGCATCCATTCTATGAGTTCAGACACCACAATTTTGTCTTCACACACCTCCATTCTATGGCTTTACACTCTTCATTCTTAATACAGAAACATCCATTCTATGACTTCACACACCTCCCTTCTGTGACTTCACACATGTCCATTCTGTGACTTCACACACCATCTCTCTGTGACTTCACACACCTCCATTCTATGACTTCACACACCTCCATTTTGTGACTTCACACACCTCCATTCGATGACTTTACACACCTCCATTCTAGACCTTCACACACGTCCATTTTGACATCACACACCTTCATTCTGTGACTTCACACACCTCCATTTGTGACTTCTCACACCACCTTTTTGACTTCACACACCTCCATTCTGTGACTTCACACACCTCCATTCTGTGACTTCACACACCTCCGTTTGGACTTTACACACTTTCATTATGTGACTTCACTGACCTCCATTCTGTGACTTCACACACCTCTATTGTTTGACTTCACATACCTCCATTCTTTGACTTCACACACCTCCATTCCATGACCTCACACAGCTCCATTCTGTGATTTCACACACCTCCATTCTGACTTCACAGGCTCCATTTTATGACTTCACACACCTCCATTCTGTGCCTTCAAACACCTCCATTCTACGACTTCACACACCTTCATTCTTACTTCACAAACAACCATTCTATGACTTCACACACCTCCATTGTATGACTTCACACACCTCCATTGTGACTTCACACACCTCCATTCTATGAGTCCAAACACCTCTATTCTGATTTCACACACCTCCATTCTATGACTTCACACACCTCCATTCTGAGTTCACACACCTCCATTCTATGACTTCGCACACGTCTATTCTGACTTCACACTCCTCCATTCTGTGAATTCACAAACCTCCCTTCGATGTCTTCACACACCTCCATTCTTTGACTTCACACACCTCCATTTTGACTTCACACACCTCCATTCTGTGACTTCACACACCTCCTTTTGTGACTTCTCACACCACCTTTTTGACTTCACACACCTCCATTCTGTGACTTCACACACCTCCATTGTGTGACTTCACACACCTCCGTTTTGACTTCACACACTTCCATTCTGTGACTTCACAGACCTCCATTCTGTGACTTCACACAACTCTATTGTTTGCCTTCACACACCTCCTTTCTTTGACTTCACACACCTCCATTCTGACTTCACGCAGCTCCATTCTATGACTTGACACACCTATATTCTGTGACTTCACACACCTCCATTATATGACTTCACACACCTTCATTCTTACTTCACAAACATCCATTCTATGACTTCACACACCTCCATTCTATGACTTCACACACCTCCATTCTGTGATTTCACACACCTCCATTCGATGACTTCACACACCTCCATTCTTTGACTTCACACATCTCCATTTTGACATCTCACAGCTCCATTCTGTGACTTCACACAGCTCCATTTGTGACTTCTCACACCACCTTTTTTACTTCACCCACCTCCATTCTGTGACTTCACACACCTCCATTCTCTGACTTCACACACCTCCGTTTTGACTTCACACACTTCCATTCTGTGACTTCACACACCTCCATTCTGTGACTTCACATACCTCTCTTGTTTGACTTCACACATCTCCATTTTTTGACTTAACACACCTCCATTCCATGACTTCACACACCTACATTCTATGACTTCACACACCTCCATTCTGACTTCACACATCTCCATTCTATGACTTCACACACCTCCATTCTGTGACTTCAACAACTCCATTCTATGACTTCACACACCTTCATTCTTACTTCACAGACATCCATTCTATAACTTCACACATCTCCATTCTATGACTTCACACACCTCCATTCTGTGACTTCACACACCTCCATTCTATGACTTCACAGAACTCCATTCAGACTACACACACCTACATTCTATGAGTTCACACACCCCCATTCTGACTTCATACACCTCCATTCTTTGACTTCACACATCTACATTCTATGACTTCACCCACCTTCTTTCTATGACTTCAAACACTTCCATTCTATAGTTTCACATACCTCCATTCTATGACTTCACATACCTCCATTCTGTGACTTCACACACCTCTGTTCTGTGACTTAACACAACTCAATTCTGACTTCACACACCTCCATTTCAAGACTTCACACACCTCCATTCTCTGACTTCACACACCTCTATTCTGTGACTCCATACAACTCCATTCTATGACTTGACACACCTCCATTCTGTGACTTCAGACACCTCCATTCGATGACTTTACACACCTCCATTCTTGGACTTCACACACCTCCATTTTGACTTCACACACCTCCATTCTGTGACTTCACACACCTCCATTTGTGACTTCTCACACCACTTTTTGACTTCACACACCTCCATTCTGTGACTTCATACACCTCCATTCTGTGACTTCACACACCTCCGTTTTGACTTTACACACTTCCATTATGTGACTTCACTGACCTCCATTCTGTGACTTCACACACCTCTATTGTTTGTCTTCACACACCTCCATTCTTTGACTTCACACACCTCCATTCCATGACTTCACACACCTCCATGCTTTGATTTCACACACCCCCATTCTGACTTCACAAGCTCCATTTTATTACTTCACACACTTCCATTCTGTAACTTCAAACACCTCCATGCTATGACTTCACACACCTTCATTCTTACTTCACAAACAACCATTCTATGACTTCACACACCTCCATTGTATGACTTCACACACCTCCATTGTGACTTCACACACCTCCATTCTATGAGTCCAAACACCTCTATTCTGATTTCACACACCTCCATTCTATGACTTCACACACCTCCATTCTGAGTTTACACACCTCCATTCTATGACTTCGCACACGTCTATTCTGACTTCACACTCCTCCATTCTGTGAATTCACAAACCTCCCTTCGATGTCTTCACACACCTCCATTCTTTGACTTCACACACCTCCATTTTGACTTCACACACCTCCATTCTGTGACTTCACACACCTCCTTTTGTGACTTCTCACACCACCTTTTTGACTTCACACACCTCCATTCTGTGACTTCACACACCTCCATTGTGTGACTTCACACACCTCCGTTTTGACTTCACACACTTCCATTCTGTGACTTCACAGACCTCCATTCTGTGACTTCACACAACTCTATTGTTTGCCTTCACACACCTCCTTTCTTTGACTTCACACACCTCCATTCTGACTTCACGCAGCTCCATTCTATGACTTGACACACCTATATTCTGTGACTTCACACACCTCCATTATATGACTTCACACACCTTCATTCTTACTTCACAAACATCCATTCTATGACTTCACACACCTCCATTCTATGACTTCACACACCTCCATTCTGTGATTTCACACACCTCCATTCGATGACTTCACACACCTCCATTCTTTGACTTCACACATCTCCATTTTGACATCTCACAGCTCCATTCTGTGACTTCACACAGCTCCATTTGTGACTTCTCACACCACCTTTTTTACTTCACCCACCTCCATTCTGTGACTTCACACACCTCCATTCTCTGACTTCACACACCTCCGTTTTGACTTCACACACTTCCATTCTGTGACTTCACACACCTCCATTCTGTGACTTCACATACCTCTCTTGTTTGACTTCACACATCTCCATTTTTTGACTTAACACACCTCCATTCCATGACTTCACACACCTACATTCTATGACTTCACACACCTCCATTCTGACTTCACACATCTCCATTCTATGACTTCACACACCTCCATTCTGTGACTTCAACAACTCCATTCTATGACTTCACACACCTTCATTCTTACTTCACAGACATCCATTCTATAACTTCACACATCTCCATTCTATGACTTCACACACCTCCATTCTGTGACTTCACACACCTCCATTCTATGACTTCACAGAACTCCATTCAGACTACACACACCTACATTCTATGAGTTCACACACCCCCATTCTGACTTCATACACCTCCATTCTTTGACTTCACACATCTACATTCTATGACTTCACCCACCTTCTTTCTATGACTTCAAACACTTCCATTCTATAGTTTCACATACCTCCATTCTATGACTTCACATACCTCCATTCTGTGACTTCACACACCTCTGTTCTGTGACTTAACACAACTCAATTCTGACTTCACACACCTCCATTTCAAGACTTCACACACCTCCATTCTCTGACTTCACACACCTCTATTCTGTGACTCCATACAACTCCATTCTATGACTTGACACACCTCCATTCTGTGACTTCAGACACCTCCATTCGATGACTTTACACACCTCCATTCTTGGACTTCACACACCTCCATTTTGACTTCACACACCTCCATTCTGTGACTTCACACACCTCCATTTGTGACTTCTCACACCACCTTTTTGACTTCACACACCTCCATTCTGTGACTTCATACACCTCCATTCTGTGACTTCACACACCTCCGTTTTGACTTTACACACTTCCATTATGTGACTTCACTGACCTCCATTCTGTGACTTCACACACCTCTATTGTTTGTCTTCACACACCTCCATTCTTTGACTTCACACACCTCCATTCCATGACTTCACACACCTCCATGCTATGATTTCACACACCCCCATTCTGACTTCACAAGCTCCATTTTATTACTTCACACACTTCCATTCTGTAACTTCAAACACCTCCATGCTATGACTTCACACACCTTCATTCTTACTTCACAAACAACCATTCTATGACTTCACACACCTCCATTCTATGGCTTCACAGACCTCCATTCTGTGACTTCACAAACCTACATTCTATGATTTCACACACCTCCATTCTGTGACTTCACACACTTCCATTGTGACGTCACACACCTCAGTCCTATGAGTTCACACACCTCCATTCTATGACTTCACACACCTCCATTCTGACTTCACAAACCTCTATTCTATGACTTCGCTCACGTCCATTCTGACATCACACACCTCCATTCTATGACTTCACAGACCTCGAATCTGTGACTTCACTCACCTCCACTCTATGACTTCACCCACCTCCATTCTATGACTTCACACCTCCATTCTGATTTCACACACCTCCATTCTGTGACTTCACACACCTCCATTCTATGACTTAACACACCTCCATTCTATGACTTCACACACCTTTATTCTTACTTTAGAAACATCCATTCTATGACCTCACACACCTCCATTGTATGACTTCACAAAACGCCATTCTGTGACTTCACACACCTCCATTCTGAGTTCACACAACTCCATTCGGTGACTTCACACACCTCCATTCTAATTTCACACACATCCAATCTATGACTTCACACACTTCCATTCTATGACTTCACACACCTCCATTCTGTGACTTCACACACCTCCATTCTGAGTTCACACACCTCCATTCTGTGACTTCACACACTTCCATTCTGTGACTTCACACATCTCCATTCTGTGACTTGACACACCTACATTCTATGACTTCACACACCTCCATTCTCCAACTTCACAAACCGCCATTCTGACTTCACAAACCTCTATTCTATGACTTCGCAGACCTCGAATCTGTGACTTCACTCACCTCCACTCTATGACTTCACACACCTCCATTCTGTGACTTCACACACCTCCATTCTGACTTCACTCGCCTCCATTCTCTGACTTCACACACTTGCCTTCTGTGATTTCACACACCTAAATTCTAAGACTTCACACACCTCTATTCTTTGGCTTTGCACATCTCCATTCTATGACTTCACACACCTCCATTCTGACTTCACACACCTCTATTCTTTGACTTTGCACATCTCCATTCTGACTTCACACACCTCCATTCTATGACTTCACAGACCTCGAATCTGTGACTTCACTCACCTCCAATCTATGACTTCACACTTCTCCATTGTATGACTTCCCAGAACTAATTTCTATGACTTCACCCACATCCATTCTATGACTTCACAACTCCATTCTGACTTCACACACCTCCATTCTATGAGTTCACACACCTCCATTCTGACTTCACACACCTCCATTCAATGACTTCACACAGCTCCATTCTGAATTCACACACCTCCATTTGTGACTTCACACACCAAAATTTTGACATCACACACCTCAATTCTGTGACTTCACACACCTCCTTTCTGTGACTTCACACACCTCCATTCTGACTTCACACACCTCCATTCTATGACTTCACACATCTACATTCTCTGACTTCACACAGCTTCATTCTATGACTTCAAAGACTTCCATTCTATGATTTCACATACCTCCATTCTATGACTTCACATACCTCCATTCTCTGATTTCACGCACCTCCATTCTGTGACTTAACACACCTCCATTCTAACTTCACACATCTACATTCTATGACTTCACACACCTTCATTCTATGACTTCAAACACTTCAATTCTATGATTTCACATACCTCTATTCTATGACTTCACATACCTCCATTCTGTGACTTCACACACCTCCATTCTGTGACTTAACACACCTCCATTGTGACTTCACACACCTTCATTTTATGACTTCAAACACCTCCATTCTGTGACTTCACACACCTCCATTGTGACTTCACACACCTCCATTCTATGATTTCAAACACCTCCATTCTGACTTCACACCACTCCATTCTATGACTTCACACACCTACATTCTGACTTCACACACCTCCATTCTATGACTTCGAACACCACCATTATGACTTCACACTCCTCCATTCTGCGACTTCACACACCACCATTCCATGACTTCACATACCTCCATTCGATGACTTCACACACCTCCATTTTGACTTCACACACCTCCATTCTGTGACTTCACACACCTCCATTCTGTGACATCACACACCTCCGTTTTGTCTTCACACACCTCCATTCTGTGACTTCACACACCTACATTCGGTGACTTCACACTCCTCTATTGCTTGACTTCACACACCTCCATTCTTTGACTTCACACACCTCCATTCTATGACTTCACACACCTCCATTCTATGACTTCACAAACCTCCGTTCTGTGACCTCACACACCTTCATTTTGAGGTCACACTCCTCCATTCTGTGACTTCACACAACTCCATTCTGACTTCACACACCTCCATTCTATGACTTCACACACTTCCATTCTGTGACTTCACACACCTCCATTCTGTGACTACCCACACCTCCATTCTGTGACTTCACACACCTCCATTCTACGACTTCACACACCTCCATTCTGTGACTTAACACACCTCCATTCTGTGACTTCACACGCCTCCATTCTATGACTTCACACACCTCCATTCTGTGACTTCACACATCTCCATGCTGGGTTCACACACATCCTACCTGTGGCTTCAGACAAGTCCATTCTGTGACTTCACACACCTCCATTCTATGACTTCACACACCTGTATTCTATGACTTCACACACCTCCATTCTATGATTTTACACACCTCCATTCTGTGACTGCACACACCTCCATATTATAACTTCACACATCTTCATTCTGTGATTTCACACACCTCCATTCTATGACTTCACACACCTCCATTCTATGACTTCCCACACCTCCATTCTATAACTTAACACACCTACATTGTGACTTCACACACCTCCATTCTATGAGTTCACACACCTGCATTGTGACTTCACACATGTCCATTCTATGAAAACACCCACCACCATTCCGACTTCACACACCTCCATTTTGACTTCACACGCCTCAGTTCTGTGACTTCACACACCTCCATTCTATGATTTCACACACTTCCATTCTATGACTTCACACACCCAGATTCTATGACTTCACTCACCTCATTTCTGAGTTGACACACCTCCATTCTGTGATTTCACACACCTCCAATCTGACTTCACACACCTCCATCCTATGACTTCACACACCTCCATTGTGACTTCACACACCTCCATTCTATGAGTTCACACACCTCCATTCGATGACTTCACACACCTCCATTCTATGACATCACACAGCTAAATTCTGACTTCACACCTCCATTTGTGACTTCACACTCCACAATTTTGACTTCACACACCTCCATTCTGTGACTTCACACACCTCCATTCTGTGACTTCACACATCCATTTTGACTTCACACACTTCCATTCTTTGACTTCACATACCTCCATTCTGTGACTTCACACACCTCCATTCCGTGATTTCACACACCTGCATTCTATGAGTTCACACACATCCATTCTATGAGTTCACACACCTCCATTTTGACTTCACACACCTATATTTCATGACTTCACACACCTTCATTATTACGTCAGAATCATCCATTCTGTGACTTCACACACCTCCATTCTGACTTCACACACCTCCATTCTATGACTTCACACACTTCCATTCTATGACTTCACACACCTCCATTCTGTAACTTCACACACCTCCATTGTGAGTTCACACACCTGCATTCTGTCACTTCACACACCTCCATTCTGTGACTTCACACACCTCCATTCTGTGACTTCACTCACCTCCATTTTTTGAATTCACATACCTCCATTCTTTGAATTCACACACCTCCATTCCATGACTTCACACACCTCCATTCCATGAGTTCACACACCTCCATTCTATGACTTCACACACCTCCATTTTGACTTCACACACCTCCATTCTATGACTTCACACACCTTCATTCTTACTTCAGAAACATCCATTCTATGACTTCACACACCTCCATTCTGTGACTTCACACACCTCCATTCTGATTTCACACAGTTCCATTCTGTGACTTCACAAACCTTCATTCTGTGACTTCACACACCTCCATTTTAGGACGTCACACATCTCCATTTTGACTTCACACACCTCCATTGTGACCACACACACCTCCATTCTATGAGTTCACACACCTCCATTCTGACTTCATACACCTCCATTCTATGACTTCACACTCCTCCATTCTGACTTCACACAGCTCAATTCTATGACTTCACAAAACTCCATTCTATGATTTCACACACCTCCATTCTATGACTTCGCACACCTCCATCTATGACTTCACACACCTCCATTCTGACTTCACACACCTCCATTCTGTGACTTCACACACTTCCATTGTGACGTCACACACCTCAGTCCTATTAGTTCACACACCTCCATTCTATGACTTCACACACCTCCATTCTGACTTCACAAACCTCTATTCTATGACTTCGCTCACGTCCATTCTGACATCACACACCTCCATTCTATGACTTCACAGACCTCGAATCTGTGACTTCACTCACCTCCACTCTATGACTTCACCCACCTCCATTCTATGACTTCACACCTCCATTCTGTGACTTCACACACCTTTATTCTTACTTCAGAAACATCCATTCTATGACCCCACACACCTCCATTGTATGACTTCACAAAACGCCATTCTGTGACTTCACACACCTCCATTCTGAGTTCACACAACTCCATTCGGTGACTTCACACACCTCCATTCTAATTTCACACACATCCAATCTATGACTTCACACACTTCCATTCTATGACTTCACACACCTTCATTCTTACTTCAGAAACATCCATTCTATGACTTCACACACCTCCATTCTGTGACTTCACACACCTCCATTCTGATTTCACACACTTCCATTCTGTGACTTCACAAACCTTCATTCTGTGACTTCACACACCTCCATTTTAGGACGTCACACATCTCCATTTTGACTTCACACACCTCCATTGTGACCACACACACCTCCATTCTATGAGTTCACACACCTCCATTCTGACTTCATACACCTCCATTCTATGACTTCACACTCCTCCATTCTGACTTCACACAGCTCAATTCTATGACTTCACAAAACTCCATTCTATGATTTCACACACCTCCATTCTATGACTTCGCACACCTCCATCTATGACTTCACACACCTCCATTCTGACTTCACACACCTCCATTCTGTGACTTCACACACTTCCATTGTGACGTCACACACCTCAGTCCTATTAGTTCACACACCTCCATTCTATGACTTCACACACCTCCATTCTGACTTCACAAACCTCTATTCTATGACTTCGCTCACGTCCATTCTGACATCACACACCTCCATTCTATGACTTCACAGACCTCGAATCTGTGACTTCACTCACCTCCACTCTATGACTTCACCCACCTCCATTCTATGACTTCACACCTCCATTCTGTGACTTCACACACCTTTATTCTTACTTCAGAAACATCCATTCTATGACCCCACACACCTCCATTGTATGACTTCACAAAACGCCATTCTGTGACTTCACACACCTCCATTCTGAGTTCACACAACTCCATTCGGTGACTTCACACACCTCCATTCTAATTTCACACACATCCAATCTATGACTTCACACACTTCCATTCTATGACTTCACACACCTTCATTCTTACTTCAGAAACATCCATTCTATGACTTCACACACCTCCATTCTGTGACTTCACACACCTCCATTCTGATTTCACACACTTCCATTCTGTGACTTCACAAACCTTCATTCTGTGACTTCACACACCTCCATTTTAGGACGTCACACATCTCCATTTTGACTTCACACACCTCCATTGTGACCACACACACCTCAATTCTATGAGTTCACACACCTCCATTCTGACTTCATACACCTCCATTCTATGACTTCACACTCCTCCATTCTGACTTCACACAGCTCAATTCTATGACTTCACAAAACTCCATTCTATGATTTCACACACCTCCATTCTATGACTTCGCACACCTCCATCTATGACTTCACACACCTCCATTCTGACTTCACACACCTCCATTCTGTGACTTCACACACCTCCATTCTGACTTCACACACCTCCATTTTATGACTTCACACACCTCCATTCTGTGACTTCACACACTTCCATTGTGATGTCACACATCTCAATCCTATGAGTTCACACACTTCCATTCTATGACTTCACACACCTCCATTCTGTGACTTCACACCTCCATTCGGATTTCACACACCTCCATTCTGTGACTTCTCACACCTCCATTCCATGACTTCACCCACCTCCATTCTATGACTTCACACCTCCATTCGGATTTCACACACCTCCATTCTGTGACTTCTCACACCTCCATTCTATGACTTAACACACTTCCATTCTATGACTTCACAAACCTTTATTCTTACTTCAGAAACATCCATTCTATAACCTCACACACCTCCATTGTATGACTTCACAAACCTCCATTCTGTGACTTCACATACCTCCATTCTGAGTTCACACAACTCCATTCGGTGACTTCACACACCTCCATTCAGACTTCACACATATCCAATCTATGACTTCACACTCTTCCATTCTATGACTACACATACCTCCATTTTGTGACTTCACACACTTCCATTCTGTGACTTCACACATCTCCATTCTGTGACTTGACACACCTACATTCTATGACTTCACACACCTCCATTCTCCGACTTCACACACCTCCATTCTCACTTCACAAACCTCTATTCTATGACTTCGCACACGACCATTCTGACATCACACCCTTCCATTCTATGACTTCGCAGACTTCGAATCTGTGACTTCACTCACCTCCACTCTATGACTTCACCCACCTCCATTCTATGACTTCACACCTCCATTCTGACTTCACTCGCCTCCATTCTGTGACTTCACACACCTCCAATCTCTGACTTCACACTTCTCCATTCTATGACTTCACACACCTTCATTTTTACTTCAGAAACATCCATTCTATGACCTCACACACCTCCATTCTATGACTTCAAACACCTCCATTCTGTGACTTCACACACCTCCATTTTATGACTTCACACACCTCCATTCTATGACTTCACACATCCATTTTGACTTCACACACCTCCAATATATGACTTCAAACACCTCAATTCTGTGACTTCACACACCTCCATTCCATGTCTTCATACACCTCCATTCTATGACTTCTCCCACCTCCATTCTATGACTTCACACACCTCCATTCTCCACCTTCACACCCCTCCAATTTGACTTCACATACCTCCATTCTATGATTTCACAAACGTCCCTTCGGTGCCTTCACACTCCTCCATTCTATGACTTCACACATCTACATTCTATGACTTCACACACCTCCATTCTGACTCACAAAGCTCCATTCTGTGACTTCACAAAACTCCATTCTGTGATTTCACACATCTCCATACTATGACTTCACAAACCTCCATCTATGACTTCACATACCTCCATTCTGAGTTCACACACCTCCGTTCTGTGACTTCACACACCTCCATTCTGACTTCACACACCTCCATTGTATGACTTCACACACTTGCCTTCTGTGACTTCACACACCTCCATTCTAAGACTTCACACACCTCCATTCTATGACTTCACACACCTCCATTCTGATTTCACCCACCTCCATTCTATGACTTTGCACACCTCCATTCTGACTTCACACACCTCCATTCTATGACTTCACAGACCTCGAATCTGTGACTTCACTCACCTCCAATCTATGACTTCACACTTCTCCATTCTATGAATTCCCACACCTAATTTCTATGACTTCACCCACCTCCATTCTATGACTTCACACCTCCATTCTATGACTTCACACACCTCCATTCTTTCTTCACACACCTCCATTCTGAATTCACACACCTCCATCCTATGACTTCACAGACCTTGAATCTGTGACTTCACTCACCTCCATTTTTGACTTCACACCCCACTATTCTTTGACATCAAAAACCACCATTCTATGAGTTCACACACCTTCATTCTGACTTCACAAACCTCCATTCTGTGACTTCACACACCTCCATTCTATGACTTCGCACACCTCCATACTGAATTCACACACCTCCATTTATGACTTCACACATGTACATTCTCTGACTTCACACACCTTCATTCTATGACTTCAAACACTTCCATTCTATGATTTCATATACCTCCATTCTTTGACTTCACATACCTGCATTCTCTGACTTCACACAGCTCCATTCTGTGACTTAACACACCTGCATTCTAACTTCACACATCTACATTCTATGACTTTACACACCTTCATTCTATGACTTCAAACACTTCCATTCTAAGATTTCACTTACCTCTGTTCTATGACTTCACATACCTCCATTCCGTCACTTCACACACCTCCATTCTGTGACTTAACACACCTCCATTCTGACTTCACACACCTCCATTTTATGAATTCACACACCTCCATTCTGTGACTTCACACACCTCCATTCTATGACTTCGAACATCTCCATACTGAATTCACACACCTCCATTCTGTGACTTCACACACCTCCATTCTGACTTCACACACCTCCATTCTATGACTTCACATACCTCCATTCTTTGACTTCACACACCTCCATTCTATGACTTCACACACTTCCATTGTGACGTCACACACCTACATTCTGTGACTTCACACACCTCCATTTTGACTTCTCAAACTTCCATTCTGTGACTTCACACACCTACATTCTGTGACTTCCCACACCACCATTGTTTGACTTCACACACCTCCATTCTTTGACTTCACACATCTCCATTCCATGACTTCACACACCTCCATTCTATGAGTTCACACACATCCATTCTATGAGTTCAGACACCACAATTTTGTCTTCACACACTTCAATTCTATGACTTCACACTCCTTCATTCTTAATTCAGAAACATCCATTCTATGACTTCACACACCTCCCTTCTGTGACTTCACACACCTCCATTCTGAGTTCACAAACCTCCATTCGGTGACTTCACACACCTCCATTCTGACTTCACACACCTCCATTCTACGACTTCACACACTTCCATTCTATGACTTCACACACCTCCATTCTGTGACTTCACACACCTCCATTCTGTGACTTCACACACCTCCATTCTATGACTTCACACATCCATTTTGACTTCACACACCCCAATATATGACTTCAAAACCTCAATTCTGTGAGTTCACACAACTCCATTCTATGACTTCATACCCCTCCATTCTGTGACTTCACCCACTTCCATTCTGTGACTTAACACACCTCCATTCTCCGATTTCACACACCTCCAATTTGACTTCCATACCTCCATTCTATGACTTCACAATCCTCTATTCTTTGACTTCACACACCTCCATTCTGTGACTTCACAAACCTCCATTCCATGATTTCTCACACCTCCATTCTATGACTTCATAGACCTCCATTTTATGACGTCACACACCTCCATTTTGACTTCACACAGCTCCAGTATGTGACTTCACACACCTCCATTCCATGACTTCACACACCTCCATTTTGTGACTTCACACACCTTCATTCTGTGATTTCACACACCTCCATTCTATGACTTCACACACCTCCATTCTATGACTTCACACACCTTCATTCTTACTTCACAAACATACATTCTATGACTTCACACACCTCCATTCTATGACTTCACACACCTCCATTTTGTGACTTCACACACCTCCATTCTATGATTTCACACACCTCCATTCTATGACTTCACACACCTCCATTCTATGACTTCACACACCTTCATTCTTACTTCACAAACATACAT
This sequence comes from Megascapheus bottae, assembly GCF_031878675.1. Lineage (NCBI taxonomy): Eukaryota > Metazoa > Chordata > Mammalia > Rodentia > Geomyidae > Megascapheus > Megascapheus bottae. The sequence goes on along the minus strand of NW_028327409.1, from coordinate 37 downwards.
TCTATGACTTCACACACCTCCATTCTATGACTTCACA